>NC_140952.1:100473411-100725911 GCF_014529385.1 Adiantum capillus-veneris
GACCTTGGCTCTTTAGAATCCATTTTTCAAGAACTTTCCAATGATAGGTCATATCATGGGGTTCTAAGCAATATTTAGAGGGGTCTACCGGGTTGCTTTCTTTTGTACAACTTTGATGATGTGGCACTCTTAAAAGTCCCAAAAATGAGTTCAAATTTCCTAATGTGTGAATGGGCGAGCTCATATTAAATTCATCTAAACCTAAAAATCGCTCATTCTCTCATTTGTGCAATTCAAGAGTGCTCTTGCTCCATCTCCTTGTGTGTGTGTGTGTGTGTGTGTGTGTGTGTGTGTGTGTGAGAGAGAGAGAGAGAGAGAGAGAGAGAGAGAGTGTGTGTGTGTGTGTGTGTGTGATCAAGCATTGCGACGGCACGACGGCGGTGAGTCGGTTGAGGGCGTCACAGTGGTAGCTCCCTCTTCTTCGCGGCGAGGAATCCTCCACGAAGGCAAGCGTAGGGTGGTGAGTGAACACTTGCTCTCTTGAGCTTGCTAGATTAGTTTGGTTGTGTGCTTGCAGACATTTGTGGCTTGCACAAAGTGTACGGAAAATCCCTTGATTTGACATGTGCGACAAATATGCACAGGTGCCCCTTTGGACAGAGGGCTTGGACACGCAAGACTATCCTGCTAACATAGTGGCCTTTGGACTTGCTCAGCTTAGCCATTTCTTCCTTTAGGAGTCTACGTCCCGCCTGGCTGCAGCAAGAGAGGAGGAGAGGCATCTTTGATGAGGTGTTTCTTCCCTATAGAGGATGCAAGAGCAACACCCAGACAGTCCCAGGTTCGAGGAGAAATTACAGTAGGCTCGCCAGGAGCTTGCCAACACAGAGGAGAGGTGTCATTAGTTTTCTTTCCATCGATAGGCATCTCAATGGATCTAGGTGGGTGACATAGCTACGGGGGAACTTTGAGATTGTGGGACCCCGGCATGCGCATGCTAGTGTTGGCCAGTTGACGAGGCTTGCCGGGTCGATTTCTTCAGATTCAGAGGACATATGTGTAGTTACTATTGACTTTTATCATGACCAGTGGTCAGCTAAGCCTCAGTTGGAGTGTCAGGATGCATATAGAGAGCTAGTTTGAGCACATATTTCTTGTCTTGTGAGACTGATGAGATGCATTAGAGGCTTGAGCTACCTCTTCATCTGCTAGAGGAGCTCCATGTGGCCCTCATAGCACTTCCTTGTGGTAGCTTTCTAGGTGAGGATGGTTTGACTCCCAATTGTTTCTTAGAGTAATGGGACTTAGCTAGCTTAGACCTCTACAGTGCTTTTCAGTACATGTTACACACAAGAGAGATGTCTGACAGCATGAGTGATGGTTTGATTTACCTCATTCCCTAGGAGGGTGGTTCCTTTGATGAGATTCGGTAGTGGAAACCCATCACCATCCTTAACTCAGGCTACAAAATTCTTGCCAAGGCTCTAAGTTTGAGGATTTAGCCACTTCTAGAGAGCATTATACATGGAACTCATATAGATTTTCTCAAGGAGTGCATTATCCTTGACAACATCTTTACTTTTTGGGGGAGGCATCTGCCCTCGCGTGCCTTCGTGGTGAGGATCTGGTGATTCTTCTTCTCTATTTTGAGAAGGCCTACGATAGCGGTGACTAGGACTTTTTGGAGGGCACTCTTCACAGTTTGGGCTTCTTAGATGCCTGGATTAGAGGTTTGTCATCTCTTTACAGACGTGCACACAGTTAGGTGCTTTTGGCAGGAGGTAGAGGAGATCGGTTCATGCTCACATGTTCGGTCAGACAGGGCTGCCCTCTTGCCCCCTTCTTCTTTATGTTCTATGCTGAGGCAATGAGTAGATTTTTGGTTTCACAACAAGTTGGTTTACATGGCTTAGCGCTTCCTCTTCGGGGCGATGAGCTACTAGATGTTGAGTTTGTAGACGACTCAGCTTTGTACTTGAAGGGCCAAGAGGCCAACCTACACATGTGTGAGCAGGGTCTTGAGACCTTTTGATGTGCATCAAGCGCATTGATCAACTAAAGGAGGATAGTGGCTTTCTCAGTTGGCAGTGCTCCGACGCCTGATTGAATGCCAGGTGAGGGTTTCATATGGATCCCCGAAGGGACTGTTGGTCCTTACTTGGGATGTCTGGTTGGTTTGGACTTGTCTCTTGAGCAATAGATAGGACATCACAGATACAGTACTACCTGCTGAGTGTCTTACAACTCTTGAGTCAGCAGCACCCAGATGGATGGGGGCTTCACACAACTGGAGGAGAGACTATCCATTTGCCCACTGAATACAGACACACACAGACACACACACCGATGGAGTAAGAGGAGAGAGACTATCCATTTGCCCACTCAACACACACACACACACACACACACACAAATCAACTCAAAGGAGGAAGATTTTTTATGCTTAGATACAATTGAGCTTGGGCCAACACCAATCGGGCAAATAGCTCACAACATATGGATGAAATATGCCAGATATAATCACAAATTTGAGCAGAGGCTTCACTCACAGGAGAAAGTTACACAGCCAAAACAATACAAAACACTAAGGAATTTGGAAAAATAGACAACACCATTGCGTCTGGAATGGCCAAAACGCCCAGTCTACAATATCAAAGTGCTCAAATCCGAGCTCGGATGAGCAGTTTATGGCAAAAACAGGCTCCAAAAACTACATAAATTGAGTTGCGACTATTCCTCCTCTTCTCTCCATGTTTTTTTTTTGTTTTTTTCAGTGTCCACACTTCACTTTATCCTTTGGGCACCTTTGGCCTTTTGATTGACCTCAAACGGACCCCAAACAGGCCAAAAAATGGCCACGCAGTGCGTTTTTGTTACCCTTCTACATCCATCCGCACACTTGGCACTCAACTTTTCCCAATAATGCATCCTGCAATCACGTGAAGTGGCCCCAAAATATAGTTCTCATGATGACCTTTCTGCATAATCATCACAAGAAAACATTCCTATTGTGTCCTCACTTATCCACGTGCAAGTATTGATCCCATTCGACCTCCTGACTCCACTAGATGCCACGTGATGCACCTTCTTACGTCATGGTGTGCACCACGTTGATAGCTTCCTTGAGAAGTTTTATGCTCCACCAACTCCTCATTATTATAGAAAAACACATTGATACTGGTGATAATGAAAATCGATGTACTATGTACACGATGTTCTACATGTACACATATGGGCCCCATGTAACCACCTGGCTTCGGACAATGGGCAATTCTTTATTCAATGCACCATGCATGTGTATGTACATATGCAAGATCACTTCTTTCAAAAAACTCCTCACATAATTTGCTCATCCCCTAGCCTGCCAGATCATTCATGATCAACAGTAGCAAAAAGAGATATGAGACTCGCCGCGTCACACAGGTTTCCTCATCCCTCACAGAAATTACTCGTTCTGCAGATACTCGTCTTGCTCCACCATCATTAATCTAGCATGATATAATTTAAGACGAAATCCATTTACCCTTGACTTATGTAGAATCCCATCCAGGTAAGCCAGCTGATATGTACCATTCTGAAAACACTCCACTACCTTGAAAGGGCCTTCCCACTTAATTTGAATTTTCTTTTGGAATGTCTTGTCTAGCTTACTGCTATAGCGCAAAACCAAGTCATGTTTCTTGGTACCCTTACTTTTGTTCTTTTCATTTATCTTTGCTAAAGCCTTATCTTGCATATGTCCATAATGTTCCAATCCACTCATTCTATCCTACTAAACCTCTTTGTAATTGTAAGGGCCTCTCTTTGAATGCATCACTGGACTGTCCAAGAAACTTCTCTCACATCTTGATTGTAGGCAACTCTACTTCCATAGGAAATAGTGCTTCCTTTCCATATACCAAATGAAATGGAGTAAACCATGTACATGTCTTCACCGAAGTACTGTAAGCCCATAATGCACTAGGCAATTCAAAATCCAATTCTTTCCTTGGTGCTCTGTCACTTTCAAAAGCATTTGTACCAATTCACCATTGAATCTTTCATTTAGGCCATTACATTGTGGATAATAAGGAGTGGTACGTTGGTGCCTAATCTTCATCTTCGCGCATAAAAAATCTAATAGTTTAGCTCTAAATCCTGGCCCCTTATCCAAAAGTAGCTCCAGTGGCACCCCAAACTTGCAACATATTTCATCGTACACAAATTTTCCACATCCTTTGGAGTGATTTGTTTTACTGTTGTAGCCTCTACCCATCTAGAGAGATAGTCCACTGTAATCAAAATATAGCTTTTGCCCCTTCTTGTGATAGGTAACGGGCCTATTGCATCAATCCCCCAGTTTTCAAACACATCAAACGCCATAAGGGTTTTTCGTAGCTCTGGCTTCAACACTCTTCCCAAATGCTTGACAACTATTGCAAGACCTACACCAATGGTGAACATCCTTGTGCAAACTAGTCCATACATTGCAAGATCTTATGCAAGGTGATCTTTAAAGCAAAATGGCCGCCACATGCGCCTTCATGATTCTCTTCCAACACTCTATAAAGCTCCTCCCACCAAGGTACACGTCTCAACACGAGATCAACCCCTTTCATGTACAAGACGTCACCAATCAATTTGTACTTGAATGCTCTACGCACAAAACCATATTTCTTAGACTTCTGAATGTCCTTCGGAATGATTCCTATTAGCAAAAACTCCTCTTCTTCAGCCAAACTTTCTCGGCCATGATAAAGAGGTAACTTGGTCCTTGACACAAATAGCTCCCCAATCATGCTTTGAGCTTCTTCATGTGCCTCTCCATTTAGAGCACATTCAATATGTCTGATGCTCCATGCTTCAAAAAATTTTAACGGGCCTTTAATTCTGAAACACATTTCCTTCAATGAGGTGTTCTCACTCTTCCACACACCCAACACTTGCTTCACAACTAACAAGGCATCACCTTTTATGCTCAACCTTCTAATCCCATGCTTCAAACAAATGTGTAATCCGGCTTCCAACGTAGCATATTCATCCTTATTGTTACTATGCGCATCCAATTTGACCCTCTCTTGCATACTAGCTTCCCCTCTAGATCGTAAAGTGATATACCTCCTGAAGCCACATCATGGCTCTTTCTGTATGATCCATCAAAGAACAACACATGTGCATTGTTGATATGTGGTACTTCTTCAACTACCCTTCTCACCACCTCTTCCTTAACAAGAAGGGGATTCCCCTTGTAAGTCAACAAATCAACTAGGGTAGCTCTTGTATTGTCTTCCACTAAAAAAAGAGAACTCAAACTCTTGCAACTCAATTACCCATTTCTTGACCACATTTGACATGTTAGTTCCAATAATTAACTATGGCAAAAAGGTGTAACTTGTTAAGAAAACAAAAGGTTGTGGTAGCAAGTAATGACAAAATTGCCGACATTGAGCAAATATTACACTGGCCATCACTAGCTCTACTTCCAACAATTTTGTTTCTGCTACCAACTTCACTTTGCTTGCACAATACACTGGCCTCATATAATGGCTGCCCTTCCCCTTTTGCAATAGCATGGCCCCAATGGCATCCCCTATTGATGGATTTACATAAAACACTTGCTCCCAATCAGGAGCGTGCATGGCTGACAACCCCCCTAATACCTCTTGAAACACTTCTTCCCAATTGTCATCCATTGCAATGGATCATGCTTTGCCACTTGTTGTAATGGATAAAGGAGCTATGAAGACAATGGAATAAATCGCGCCATAAACTTAATTTTGTGTATAAAGGTTGCCAATTGCTTTGTAATCTTAGGTTAAATGGAAGAAGAAAAATAGACTTAACCTTGTCTGGATCAGCCTCAATGCCATTTTCTAACACCATATGGCCCAATAACTTCACCCTTGGCTATACTAGATGACATTTCTTTGGATTTAGTTTTCATCCACATTCATCATATCGAGCCAATACCATTTGCAGCTTCTCATGGTGTTCAGCCCTACTATTGTAGACACAAAAGTCGTCCAAAAAAATTTTAACACAACTACCAATGAATGGTGCCAATACCCAATTTGCTCTCTCTTGATAGAAGGATGGTCCATTTGACAACCCAAATGGCAATACCACGTAGCAATAACAACCCCATGGCGTAATGAAAGTTGTCGTTGTTCGGTCTTTAAGAGCAATCTTCAATTGAAAATAGCCTAAAAAACCATCACACACATTGTACCTCATGATAACCTGCCACTGAATCCAAGATCTGATTAATGAATGGAAGCAGATATGGGTTCTTCATAGTGGCTACATTTAATGGTCCAAAGTCTACACAAAGCCTCCACTTTCCATCCTTCTTTGGGCTGACCACTACTGGACTCACCCATTCTGTGGTCTCCACTGGGACTATGAACCCTGCCTTCAATAACACTTCCACCTCTTTCTGCAAGACTTCCATCTGATCTTGACCCATCCTTCTTAGCCTTTGCCGCAATGGCTTAGCACCTTCCTTTAGCTCTATATGCATCTCTTCCCCTTTGAACCCTCTAATCTCTTCATATGAAGTAATGAGCAAATTAGGAAAACTAGCCAGCATGTGAAAATATATCTCCTTCTCCATAGTTGAGAGGTCTCCACTGATCATTTGTGTCATCAATTCCTGCTTCTTTGACAATTCAACCTTGGTTTGCACCAGCCCTTCAATCACTTCATAAGGCCCTTCACTTTCATCTTCAATCTCATTTGCAAATGCAACTAAACCAGACTCATGGATTTCTTTGTCCACCATTAGAAGAAATGCAACATCAACATCCTCATCACTGTTGGTAGTACTATCATTGTCCTCGTCAGACACTGTGGAATAGTCTTCATCACTAGACTCATCCTCATCCTCATAAAGTTCCTCCAATAGTTTCCTATTATATATCTTATTGGCACCTGTCTTTCCATAGAGGCTAATCGTACCACGTCTCCAATCTTGAACAGCTCCCACTGCATGTAACCATGGTCTACCCAGTATGATAGGATATGCTCCAAACCCCACTGGCATCACATGAAAATCAACCACCACCTTTGCATCATACACCTCTACTTCTAAGCTCTTTACAACACCCAAGCATTTTACTTTCTGATGGTTTGCCAATCTAATCCAAAAGCCTGACACCCCAATCACTGTAAGACCCATCCTCTCAACGCATGAGTGTGTTATGACACATATTTGAGCTCCGCCATCAACATAACATTGTCCCAAATTTTTTCTTTTGTGCCACACATCTACTATTGGGCAGATGTCTGGTAGCTCATCCATCACCAATACCCTGAACCTCTCTCTAGTTCTTTCTCCATTGGGTTAACCATCCTCTTCCACTGTCTCATTAGCTTAGGCACCATCTCTATAAGCTGCCCAGAAGTAACATTTGCTTTCCTGCTTGTCAGATCCTGCTTCAAGTCATAGCTTAATTGCCCATCCCCTAGTGGAAAATTTGAAACATGAAACTTGCGACGAGCCCTTCTTTTCCTCTTGGCCTTGAAATCCTCATCTTCATGGCTCTTTCCTTTCTTCTTACTAGGACCTGTGTCACTTCTTCCTTCCTTATCCTATGTGGTCCTCTTCCCAATAGACATCACTAATGTATCCTCCATCTTTGCTTCCTTCTCCAAGTTGACCACACTTATCACTTTTGTCTTTCCCTTTTCCTCTTGGGTTAATTCATTGGTTCCTTCTTCTCCCTTAATTTCAATGCCATAATCATTTGACCTAGTTAGCACATGTCTTGGCAATGGATACATGTCTCCCCCTATCCTTTGTGGCTTATCACATTGTGGGCTGATCTGGCCCAAATATTCACGATTATAACACATGGGCGTTTGTCTCCAAATCCTACCATTGCTTTGTCCAGCACCATTCCTGGGTTTTTCTTCACCTCCTGGCTGATTTGCAAACCTCACATGACCTCGATTATTTCTCACATTACCTACTTGCCTCATGTCTTGCCTTAGCCCATCTTGCACTGTTGTAGTGACCACTGCTGGCATAACCTCGGGAGTAACACAAAACACTGGTTCATGATGAACCCCTGGCATGCAACCTTGCAAAGAATCCATAGGGTGAAACTCAGACCTCCTAGGCAAAGACTCTACTCCTACCTGACTCATTCTTCTCATCTTCCACTCTTTGTTCCTCGCTACATCTAGTGCATCGTCATATGTTCTAGGCTTCTGTAGCTCCACTCTCCAACGTATATTCTCCCAAAGACCAGCCAAGAATCTATCCTTCTTTATCATGTCACGTGGGGGCACCTGTGGTGCTAAGCCTTGCACATCCGCTCCCATGCCATTGAAAATTTACATATGTACGCATCTACTGGCTCACCTTCCCTTTGCACCAAACCCTGTACTTCTTGCCACACTTTGTCAGGATCTTCTGTCTTCACAAACTCCACTTCCAATCCATGTCATAGATTGCCCCAACTTAATCTCATAGGTGGATCAGCCACACGCAACTCCTCTTCAAATGCTTTGGACCAAACTCGTGCATCACTCTTCAAACAAATCTGGAGAAGACGTAACATCTGCATCGGATCATGAATCTGATTGCTAATGCAGGCAACCTCCATCTTTTTTAAAAAGTCTTCCACATCTTCATCACTTCTTCCATGAAATTCTGAATAAGAGAAAGCCATGGCTACCCAAGTTTTGATGCTTTGAGAACCCCTTCTAACATAGTGCAAGAACCCAAAACTTTTTACTGACTAAATCCCCAAAAACTTCAATGGAGCTGAAGCTTTTAGAAAAGGATGAACACATGCACATCAAATGAGTTTTCATAGTTAATCATTGAAATAACAACAGGCAAAGGAGATTCCATTATCTCTCTTAATCTTCTTGGCCCAAATATAAAGACTATGCGCTCTTGGTAAAAATTCTTCTTGTCCACATGAACATTTATATGGATTCTTTGTGCAAAATGAAAAGGAGTCAACTGAGGTCCGTCGTGATTATCCATTAAAATCCATACATGCAGCTCCCAAGAAAGCACACTTGACTAATTACCCTCTGATTTTGCCAGAATTTGCGCAGGATAACAACATACATGGCTCAAATGACCAGAAAACCAGCCACCCATCACAAATTTTGGCAGATTTTTTCCAGAATTAGAGTAGTAAAAACCCAAAATATCAAATGTATATGTATGCATAACCTGCCAGCAATGGTACCCAAGCATCAAGTAGGAATCACTAGTATGTAGCCTATGACGACGTCACGAAAAGGTTGCTCCAGCCACCTGTACCACCGAAAGGATCTCACACTTGAGAATCCCCCAGCTCAATAAAACCTCACCACGACCCTCTCACAAAAGTTTATGCAAATATCATATAGTTAAGTCTCAGAAATGACTATCTTCTAGACCAAGTCTCAAAAATGGTTGGGACTGCCAAATAAAACCAAGTATGGCTCCACAAAGGCGTACAATGGCAGTATCCACAAGTAACGTACAATACAAGACAATGCACTCAAATAGACGCCAAATGATGCATACCCATGACAACTGCAAGTGACTCCCACTTGCCAGTATATCACTCTACTCCAGCTACCTGTACCTGTGTGTATCACCTGTACCTATATCTATAACCTGTAACGTGTAATCTGCAACCTATAATCCCGAAGCTGAAGGTACTCGAAGAAGATCCTCCGTGGGGGCGCCAAAAGAATGTGAACGGGATGAAAACACACACAATGCCTTTATAATTACCCGACCCACACTCTTGATATAATACACACACACTATGGGTCACCACTCGGCTTACACAATCCACCTAACCGAGACAGGGAACACACCGATGGAGTGAGAGGAGAGAGACTATCCATTTTCCCACTCAATACATATACACATACATACACACACACAAATCATCTCAATGGAGGAAGATTTTTTATGCTTAGATACAATTGAGCTTGGGCCAACACCAATGGGGAAAATAGCTCACACCATATGGATGAAATATGCAAGATATAATCACAAATTTGAACAGAGGCTTCACTCACAGCAGAAAATTACACAGCCAAAATAGTAGAAAACACTAAAGAATTTGGAAAAATGGACAGCAATATTGCGACTGGAACAGAAAAAAAACCCAATCTACAATATCAAAGTGCTCAAATCCAAGCTTGGATGAGCAGTTTATGGCCAAAACAAGCTCCAAAAATAGCAAAAACTGAGTTGCGGTTGTTCCTCCTCTTCTCTCCACCTTTTTTTTGTTTTTTCTCAGTTTTTTAGTGTCCACACTTCACTTTATCCCTTGGGCACCTTTGGCCTTTTGATTGACCTCAAATGGACCCCGAACAAGCCAAAAAAGTGCGTTTTTGTTACCCTTCTACATCCATCCGCACACTTGGCACTCAACTTTTCCCAATAATGTATCCCGCAATCACGTGAAGTGGCCCCCACATATAGTTCTCATGGTGAACTTTTTGCATAATCATCACAAGAAAAAATTCCCGTTGTGTCCTCACTTATCCACGTGCAACTGTTGATCCCATTTGACCTTTTGACACCATTGGATGCCACTTGATGGACCTGCTTACCTCATGGCATGCGCCCTGCTGATAGCTTCTTCGAAAAGTTTTATGCTCCACCAACTCCTCATTATTATAGAAAGACACACTGATACTGGTGATAATGAAAATCGATGTACTATGTACACGTTGTCCTACATGTACGCATGTGGGCCACACATAACCACCTGGCTTTGGACAACGGGTAATTCTCTATTCAATGCACCATGCATGTGTATGTACATATGTGCAATCACTTTCTTCCAAAAAACTCCTCAAAACGGCAGTACACTTGGGGGGCATCTGCTTGGTCCACTCTCACGGGCCCCAGCACTACAGTTTGAGCTATCCTCCACCAGTAGGATGATAGTGATACAGGGGGGTTGACCTACACTCCAGCTTGCTATAGAGCTTACTCCACAAGAGTGGTGCAGTGAGAGAGAGGAGTGTTGGGAGCTCGTCTGCAGCCTAACACCACTCTTGTTCATCTCGCATGCCCACTGCTTCAGCATCTTTTAGGCTCGCCCTTTACCACCAACAAAGACAGCTCGAGATTTTTGGCTAGAGCTCATCCATACTCTCAGGGGACAATTTGAGAGACTCCGGGGCAGCTCCGACCGCATGTGGAAGTGTAGAGAGGCTTTCCGTCGACTTTGGCACCCTAGGCCTTTCTTCACCATGGTCCAAGGTGTGCTCAGATGGCACTACCATCCACTGTGTGGCTTTTCCCTCCTCCCATCCCTTGATTTATCCTCATGGTACATATGTTGTTTTTTCATTGGGAGAGTCTCCCCTTATGATTGTTGTAGCCCTTTCTAGTAGAGGTGGTTGTAGCCATATGGGTAGTTTCATTAACTAATAGAAGGATCTCTTTATTGGAAAAAAAAGTTAATGCTTTTATTTACCTAAGTTACGGGCATAATTGTGATGCACAAAGCTCTCTATCTTCATTGCACCATCAAGATCTTAAGGAACACAAAGCTTGTATTGTATCAAGTCTCTCATTATGGGAGAAATTACAATACAAAAGCCTTTTGGAGGGGGGACCGGCTCCATAAATCCCGTCCTCAATTGTTGTCAAGTTCTCCAATTCTCTCTCTTGCAAAAGTATTGTTCATGCCAAGTTAGTTAAGTATAGTGGTTATGTTGCTACCACTAATTAAGTTCACCCTCTATGTTCTCAAAGTAGTGTCATAAAAATGCTCTCTATAGTTTTCTTAATTCTGCTATTCTCAATGTTCATAGGCCATTTCCATTACACAAGGTATATTTAAGATTAAGATACTCACGAAGATGACTAAGGTGCCAGTCCTTATTCACAGAGATGTCATGCACTGCATCATTGTGGAGGCATAATTGTAGGTAATTCTCTGGCAACAACATCCGAGTCTAGTGCCTCCCATTCTCCCATCATCAACTTACATCTCCTATAGGAAAAGACCATTGGCAAGCTTTGCTTCTCAATATGGTATCTGAACACCACATTCTCAGCAACTATAGAGCACTTAGTTATATCTCCATGGTGTTTGACCACCTTGGTCTCCCATCCAACTGCAAAGGAAGTCATTCATCGCACTTCCCCCTTTACAAGTCCACATTGTTTGTGTCCTGTGAACACTCTGCAATTGAAAGATATACACAAACACATGAAGAGACATAAACCATGTTATTGTTCCATAGGTGCACTTCATTGCTACATAGGTGAAGCAATGAAACCATAGGTGCACTTCATTACTGCATGCACTTTCTCCTTGATTCTCCTTTTTGTTACTGCTATGAAGGAACTATCTGTCTTGGGCCATTCCAGACTCTACAAGGTTGGTGACTGAATTGGAGAAAGATTACCATTCCCATTTCACCTAGGTGTGACATAAGTATGGTTATTAGAAAAAATGTCCCGTGAGGCAAGCTCAGACGATGGAAAAGTAGCATAGAGAAACTTACCCAGGTCAACATGGTTGGCCTCAAAATTTCTTGTGAAGAACTCTATTGTCTCCCACTCTACAAAATCGAAAGGGAAAATATATGCAAACATGAACAAGCAGTGGAAATCTTACAGCCATCAAAAGCAACATATACCAAAACAAAATGCAAAAGAGACAATCTAGAAACTTGAAAGAGGAGTAAAATTATAGTTTACAAAAAACCTTGATGGATCCAATGTTGTCTCTAGCTTCAGCTGTGAGGTGACATACACATGTTGCACCTTTGCAAGCCGCTTTTCGACTTGGGCTTGCTTGAACTCCATGATTCTTCCCTTCTAGTGGTGTGCTCGAGAACCCATATGTCTCCTTGAGACCTTGTGTGCACCTCTTGAGTTGTACTGCATTGTCACCCACATCAATTGTTTGAACTCCACCTTCACCCAACATCCATTGTCGTCTTGTATATTGGTGCATGATATGGAGTCAATAACACTCCTTGGTCATTGAGTACCTAATGACACCATGGAGAATAGTAGCAAAACTTGCACACAAACACTTAATGTTAATATGTGCAGATCCATGTTTTCATCTGCATAAAGAGCAAGATTATTGATGGTACACAAAGACGGTTAATGTTAATATGTGCAGATCCATGTTTTCATCTGCATAAAGAGCAAGATTATTGATGGTACACAAAGACGGTTAATGCCACTTACTACTATGTTGTTCTGTCTGCAAGTTGGCTAAATGGGAAAGATAATGCAAAGAAGAGCTTAATGGAGAAGGAACAAGAAACCAGTTGAGTAAAGAAAAAGGGGAAGATCTAGCAGAAGGATATGATGCAGATCTTCAACTTTAGGTAGAGGTGTGTAGTGAGGTTCATAGAGCAATAGAGAACTTCATTGTCAGGAGAATGCAACAATTTTGAGGAGAATGCAGCAAGCTTGAGGAGGGAAAGTAGATTCAAACTTCTGATGCAGAGCTTTTTGCGAGGGAAAAGTGACATTGAGGAGAGAGATGCAACTTGAAAGGTGGAGTGAAGAGAAGTGAGATATGGTACAGTAGAGAGAGGCAGGGAATGATCACCATGTTTTTGTAGGGACCCCCTTTTAGGAGAGAGGGAGGAGAAACTTCCAGCCACTAGAGAGAGGAAAATTTGGCTTTTACCCCAGCATTTTAGAGAAAAGTTCAATTTTTTAAATTTATAAGATATTTTTTCTTTATATTTTATTAAAGAGTATAAGTTTGACCACTTACTTTTTGGCCCTGCCATACCCACCATTTCAGTCCACATGGCATCCACCCATTTTCTGCTTCCATAATCTCATTTTTAATCCCATGGAAAATAAAGAGGCCCCCTTAGATCCCATTCCCTTCCTATAGGACAGTAGATTTTCAACTATATACTTCCAATAACCATATGATCCAGTAATGGCTCTACATAATTGAAGTAGACACGCCTCAACCGTGTGGTTTTTAAAAGTTGGTTTTTGTACTCCAGGAAAACCTAGAGGGAGTTTTTGGAAAAAACTGCTGAACACTGAGGGTTTTCCCTAGTTTAGGTTACCTCATCCTCAGCAACAATACCAACTATGGGGCTTCCAAATGCCAAGCCTCACTATCTTATTGTAGTGACAGTGAGAACCACAAACATAAATGTCATATCGTGGGACATAGTTAGTGCATGGAGTCTATAAAGGTTTTTAATGTCTTGAAGAACACATTCAATCCTTGTCTCACTCAAATCTACACTCTACTACACGTCAGACAACAGCAGAATCCATCTAAGACATCGCAACCAAATCTCATCAGTTCACCAAGCAAACGAAATCTAAATGAGACAAAATTTGTAGGATGGGTTGATAACATTTCAGGAAACATGCTTGAACCCTTAAATATTCCTTTTGACCACTCACCAAAATCACGCTTACTATCTATAAGGCAGATTTGACGTAATCGTTTTTGACCCTAAATACATCCTAGAGCTTAGCAATGATTCCACTACACCCCTCTTATGCATAAAATGCAATTGTGTTGTGTAAATCCAAAGTTATAAGTAGATTAAGGAGTAGGTGAGAAACAACAAAAATGCAATTTTACCGTGAGAATAGCGCAATGTCATGAAGATCTTTCACCTATGAACACAATGAAGTAGATAGCACTTCAAAGTACACTTCACAAGGGAGTTATGAGCTTGAGAAAGAACAAGGAGAGTACAAAATTATGTGCAAATCAATCATAATGCTCATTATTTAAAAAGCCTCCCTTAGGTTTTATGGAAAATGGCTTTTATACCTTACCCAAAGGTTTGGGTTTATAAAATGAGAAAAGGTTCTAACTCACAACAGCCTAGGATTTGCTTGATACAATCTAGAAGCACGTAGCCCCACTTTTTCTTTCTCATAATCACATAATAGTTACAAAATAATCTCAAAATTAAAATAATTATAACAACTTAGGGCTATGGATGTCCAAAATGTTCAAAAAGTGAAAAATTACATCATAGGCTGAGTGTATGTATGCTCCCAATGTTAGCTATGTGTTAACAAACCCATTCAAAATTAATATTGTGAGTATTCAAATTTTGAAATTAGTTTTATGTGGATTAGGTCTAGATGCAATGATTGTTGTGGTTGAATAACAATTTGTTTGTTTGTAGCTGCATAAAAAGATTATTGCATGCATATGGCAAGTTATGTGGCAGTTACGAGCTAAACAAAGCAACCATGAAAGAAATCATAGTGTCAAATCAAACGGATGCAAACTCATGTGGATGGAGATGTCTCCTACATGCTGAGGACATATTGCAGAGCTTCTTTACACTTTCATGTCAAAGGCAGCCATTTTGCAAAGCATTACAATAACTTGGTGGTTGTATAGCAATAATGTTTAATCTCATTCCTTCTTGTAGAGTGCATTGGAGAAATACACTATACATTATTTACATTGATACCCTGTGACCCTTATCCAACATCTACTTTCTATTTCAAATCCTATAAGTTTGGATGCAGAAGATAGCCTATTGGAAGACCATGTGGTAAAGATGACAATAACAAGTGAAGGACACAAACCAATGGACCTCCATGAGTCCTCAAATTTTTTCAGCTCAGATGAGAAGGTACAGGAGGAAGAGGAGGATAAAGACCAGGCATAGGGAAGGGCAAGGGAGAAGAGTGATCATGCAAAGTGAGAGGTTGATAGGGAAGAGATGCATGATGCAGAGAGAGGTGTTGAGGAGGAAGGCAATGCAGAGGCCGAGGAGCCAAAGATGCACCATGCAGAGGGAAAGTTTGAGAAGGAAGAAGATCATTCAAAGGGAGGGACTGAGGAAGAAATTCACATTGAAACTACCAACCCTCAAGCAGATCCCTCCACCATTCCATTAGAAGAGCTTGAACATCCTCAATAGTGCTTGAGCCTCAAGAAAAACATACCACTATAGAAGCCAATTCATGTGCTATAGACAGCTCTACAATGGAAACACAAGAGTCTCACATTGCAAAAGCACAAGGGATTAAGGATTAAAATCTTGAGAACATCAACATTGGACATGAAAACCTCCACGTTAGTCATATACAATATGGACCTTTGCTAGACGTTGACATGGTTGTTTCGGTAATAACCAATGTGAAAGAATAACAAAGTCATCCTACTTTCTAACTATTTACTTTTTTTACAAAATGATTGTCCAGGCTCATTATTTTGGACATCAATGGATTACCATTGTTTCGAGAGCCATATAATCCAGATGCAGACTACATCCACCGGCACACATTTTGAATAGGCAATTGCACGGTCATTGTATGGCCAGGCACCAAGGAGTTTTTGAAGTTTCATGTTCCAAGGTTTTGGGTTGCAATATGATCTTCTGTGTACCAAGAAAACCTTGACCTCCATGGCCATAGTTTGCAATGTAGACGGAATCCAGTGTTCAAAATTTAATTTTTTGTATTGCCAAAGGCAGTGTGTTTCCATTGAGGGCCTCTACCACCTGACAAAACCAAATGCATACCCTTATTACAAATTTTCTTCTCAAATCCATGTGTCGTTTGATGTTGACAACAGTTTGTTAATAGATGACACAACACATAAGTGTTTGCTTAATCCATTGGGCACGACTCTCTCCCCACCCTCATTTCAAGGGCATGAACATGACTTCTTCCTAGAGGACATTTTGATCTTGTAACTACAAGAATTGTATTACAATCCATTGATTGTTTCTGAATTTTTACTTTCAAATACTCTTCAAAATGCTAACTATGTACATTAGAATAACTCTTTGTACCTTTCAATGTGGTTTCAATGATGAGCTAGAGAGAGAGAGAGAGAGAGAGAGAGAATATGTAGAGAAATGGGAGAATGATTGAAGACACTCTCATATAGAAGAGCAACATAGGACAAAAAAAAAATCATATAATGTGTAAACAAATGACACATACTCTCACCAAAAAAAAGGAGAGACAAATTCATCTTGCTGTTGAAATAAAGATACAACCCAATAGTCAAATTCATCTCACTGTTGAAATGAAGATTTCAATTGAAAGAAACATTGCAGCCAAATGGAATTCATCAATAAAGATTTCAGTTGAAAGAAAAATTACAACCCAATGGAATTCATCCAAGCTACATTGGCATGATTTGAACTCGGCCACCCAGCTCTCTACATACAATCTGTTTTTTCCTTCATTGCATTACTTTGTGTCCACCTAGTAAGAAATAGAACTACGAGGACTTGTTGTCTGCAATCTGTAAGAAATGCAAAATACAACGGGAGCGCTTGTACCAAAATGAGATAAGAAGCAAGTGTGTTATGATCATGTACTTGGAAACCAGAGTGTCAAGTGAAATCTTGTAGCATATACCATCCAGCTCTTACACACACCATCATTGATCAAGAGGCTTGTCACACAAGGAAGAATCAAGAGACTTAGATAACAGTATAGTCTTAGCGACAGGTACATGGCAAGTGTGAAAATCTCAAGAAATAAACTAATAGGAAAAAAATTTGCAAGCTTCACCAATTTGGTGGGTGCAGAGTTTCAGAGAGAGCTTTGCACATCCCTATATAGCTTACTCCGGGGAGCTTCATAGATTTTTATGTCTATTATTGGCTAGGGCCACGGAGTTTCAGTTGGTTGGTAGAGGAATCTTAACCAATGTTCCATTTTGATTTCTTTGGTTGAGCAGGTAGAAGTGTTCATAGAATAAAATTCCCTTACATGCAAGGCTCTTGCTTGATCTTTTAGCATATTGTAAAACACCAATGTGAGCATGGATTACAGATATGAGGCCTATAATGTACTCCACTGGCTCCCATTCCTCTTACAAAGAAGGATAAATATTTGTAAGTGCAATGCCTAAATGTAAAGTAGAGGTTGGTAAGAAGACTTCCCAGGTGTCCACTAGGAAATATGTAGCATAGCACGTGCAAACAAAATAAAAGATTCATAACTAGGTACATTACAAAAAAATGTACTTACATAAAGGGTTTTTTAATCAAGAAAGTGAAAATTTTCATACATAAGGTCTAGTTTTTTACAAAGATACATACATAAGGGGTACATATAATACTTGAAATTTGAAAATATACAGGTAAGGGATTATTCAAAAACCTCTTGTTTGCGTGTGCTAAATGCAATTTTTACATAATGCACTCCCCGGGGAAGACTATAAAAGAGGTTTTAGTTCAGCATCATTCACTCTGATGTGATTTGTTAATGGTGGTAATATCTGAAGGAGTACGAGCGGAAGTGCGATGTGAGAGAGAGTGCAAGAAGAAGAGCACGACGATATGGTGAACTCGCTCTACTGTAATGTGTAGAGCATAGTGAGTTCTTATTAGGTTTTTACAATAGAATATGTGTACATACCTGGCGGCCCGCCCACTTACCTGGGCGACCACATTGGGCTTTATACCCCAACAACCTCCCACTTAAATTCCAATGTGGTACTTTAAGTGTGAGAGAAGCTACTATACAAGCTAATATACAAGAGATGTAGAGAAGTGATGTACTACCCTACACCTAACTGCTTGCGAAAATGCGTAAAGCTCTCTCACGGAAGTCCTTTTGTGAGTAGATCAGCAGGATTTTCTATGGTGTGAACTTTGACAAGCTGAAGTTGCTTATCCTCGAGCATTTCCCTGATGAAATGATACTTCACATCCACATGCTTTGTCTTTGAGTGATAAACTGGATTGCGAGCCAATTGTATAGCACTTTGACTATCACAATATAACACAAGCATCTCTTCTTTGATTCCCAAATCTGTTACTAGTCGATTAAGACAACTTGATTCTTTGCATGCCTCTGATGCTGCAACATATTCAGCCTCTGTAGTAGACTCAGTAACACAATCTTGTGATCTAGAACGCCATGATACTGCTCCACTAGCCAATGTAAAGACATACCCTGACGTAGACCTTCGGTTGTCTAAGTCACCTGCATAATCTGAGTCTGTAAAACCCTTTACACTTAGCTCTTGCCTCCCATAGCATATGCGCATACTCTTTGTAGCTTTCAGGTATCTCAATATTCCTTCCAGTACCTCCCAATGTTTCTTGCCTGGGTTTGACATGTATCGACTTACTACTCCCACTGCAAATGCAATGTCTGGGTGAGTAGCAATCATTGCATACATCAAACTACCCACTGCAAACGCATATGGAATCTTATCCATTTCAGCCTGTTCTTCCTCAGACACAGGACAATCTTGTTTGCTAAGTTTCACATATGGTGGCAATGGAACACTCAATGTCTTTCCCTTCTCCATATTGAAACGTTGCAAAACCTTGTCAATATACTCTGTTTGAGATAACCAAATCAACTTCTTTGATCTGTCTCTCTCAATGCGCATACCAAGTATATGACTTGCCTCACCCATGTCTTTCATGTCAAACTATTTTTCCATCTTTGACTTCAAAGCTGAAATTTCTTCCAAGTGCTTGGCCAGCAATAAACATGTCATCCACATACAAAATAAGGATCAGCCAACTGCCACCCTTAGCCTTCTTTGTATATAGACAGTGATCGAACTCACTACGTTTGTAGCCTTGAGAAAGCATAAACTTGTGGAACTTATGGTACCATGCCCTCGGTGATTGTTTTAAGCCATAAAGACTCTTTAACAACTGGCATACCAAATCTTCCTTGCCTTTCTCAACAAACCCTTTTGGCTGCTGCATGTAAATTTCCACATCTAAATCACCATGCAAGAACGATGTCTTGACATCCATTTGGTGCAACACCAAATCTAATATGGCAACCAATGCAAGAAAGCATCTCAATGTAGTCATCTTGACCACCGGAGAGAAGACTTCATCAAAGTCAATGCCTTGTTCTTGCTTAAAGCCCTTGGCAACAAGGGCTTTAAGCAAGAAGACTTCATCAAAGTCAATGCCTTGTTCATGCTTAAAGCCCTTGGCAACAAGCCTTGCTTTGTACTTTGGCTGACTATCATGAGCGGTGATCTTATACCTGTAAACCTATTTACAAGGTAGAGCCTTTTTGCCCTATGGTAATTTAACTAGCTTCCATGTCTGGTTTTTATGCAGAGCTGTCATCTCTGACTGCATGGCCAATTGCCAATTCCCAGAGTCCTTCATTTGCACTGCTTCCTTGTAACATGAAGGCTCATTGCAATCAGTCAACATGACATAGTTCATAGATGGAACAAACCTATCAGGAGGTCGCGTGATACGTCCAGATCTACGCACAATAGGTGGCTCAGGCTCAGTCACAACTTCTGGTTCCACTCTATCCTGTCCTTGCTCCTCTTGAGCCCTGACATTTTGTCTTGCACGTGCAGGTCCATCTTCTTGGAAGACAACTCTTCTAATCTCCTCAACCCTCTCTGGTTTAGAATGATATTTGGCTTCATTAAAGTGAACATCATTGCTGCGGATAACCTTTCTGGATTCAGGATCCCAAAGTCTGTACCCCATCTCACCAGAATTACCATAGCCTAGAAAGATGCACTTTCTACTCTTTGGCTCAAGTTTGTTCCTAAATTCCTTTGGAACATGAGTATATGCCTCACAGCCAAAGACTCTGAGATGCTTGTATGAGGGCATTTTGCCTGACCATACCATCTCTGCCCCACTAAATCCTTCTGCAAAACCTTGCTAGGAGATCTATTTATAAGATGAACAGCTGTTGATACAGCTTCAGCCCAAAACCCATTTGGAAGTTGTGCATTAGACAACATACTTCTGACCTTTTCTTGTATGGTCCTATTCATCCTCTCAGCAACACCATTTTGAGGAGGATTGTAAGGAGTAGTAAGTTCACGTTTCATACCTTTTGACTCACAAAAGTCTTGAAAGGCCTTTGAAACATACTCTCCACCATTGTCAGTGCGTAAGCATTTAAGCTTCTTGCCACTCTAATTCTCCACAAGTGTCACAAACGTTTTGAAAACACTAAACTCTTCATCCTTGTGCTTGAGAAAGTAAACCCATACTTTCCTCGAGTAATCATCTATAAATGTCATAAAGTAAGAAGCTCCCCCTAGAGATAGGTTAGGCATAGGTCCACACAAATCACTATGAACAAGTGCACACTGTGTATCTCTTCTACTGCTTCTATGCTTATGTGGCTATTGTGTTTGCTTACCATACAGACAATGTTCACAGAATTCAAAATCATTAAATGACAAGGCACGCAAATAACCAGAACGAGACAAGATTTCCATTCCCTTCTTGGACATATGTCCTAACCGGCTATGCCACAAAGAAACGTTCGGCTGCTAGGTTACATTGATTACATTTTTAGAGACATTTGATACATAAATCATGTAAAGTCCTCCAAACTTTACTCCATGTGCTACTGTCATAGAACCCTTGGATATCTTCCACATGTTCTGTCCAAAAGTGGTGACGTAGCCAGCATCATCAAGTAAACCTGTGCTGATCAAGCTCTTTGTAATTGCGGGAACATGTCTCACATTCTTCAGCGTGAAAGAAGAGCCATTCTGAAACTTCAATTGAACATCTCCAACACCTAAGATCTCACATGTCTGCCCATTGCCTAGCCGAACATGATCTTTAGTGGTCACATAAGAGGTAAACCACTCCTTGTTTGGAGACACACGAAGTGATGCCCCTGAGTCTATAATCCAGTCACTCAGTGCATTTCCATCAGATGCTGTAAGAAGAGCTGAGTCCATTGTATTTTTCAAGAAGTAGATATCTCCTGACACTAGACTATCATCCTTTGCAACAGTGTTTGTCACATTTATTTCTTGAATCTTCACTGAGGACTTGTTCTTCTCACCATGGTCTTCTGCTTTCTCTTTGCCTTTTTTTGCTTTCCATTCTCTGCAGTCTCTTTTGATGTGACCCTTCTTGCCACAATGGTAGCATTCTATGTCACTCTTGCCTTTAGCACTGCGGGACTTGCTACGAGGCTGATCCCTTTTTTCACCTTTGTACTTTTCTTTGGTCCTTCCCCTGACAACTAAGGTTGTTCCTTTTCCTTTGTCCATTGTCTTTCTGTTGGTTTCTTCAGTAAGCAGACTGCCTTCTACACCTGCTATGGTCAAACCATCTGAAGGTGCAGAATTACTCAAAGCTGTGCGAAAAGTGTTCCAACTTTCTGGCAATGTGATCAACAGGAACATAGCTCTAACAGGTTCACCAAACTTGACACCTTGAGCTGACAACTGACTGTAGATGTTGTTGAATTCATTCAGATGATTGGACATAGGGGTCCCTTCTTTCATCTTCAAGTCAACAAGCTTCTTAAGCTAGTATACCTGTGAAGCTGCACTCTGCTTCTCATAAAGATCACTCAGCTTTGTCCATGCTTGATAAGCCGACATCTCGTCTGCTACATTGAAGTAAACGCTTTCTGCCAAAGTCAGCATAATGGTAGAAAGTGCCAATTCATCCATTTCGCTCCATTCATCTACGTCCATATCTTCTGGTTTTATCCCCTTGAGATTTATAGGTTTTATCTGCTTCTTTTGTACCAACACATGCCAAATATGCTTCTTCCACAATGGGAAATTGGTTCCATCCAGCTTCTTGATATTGTAAAGAGCAGTGTCCTGTGATCCAGCCATAGCTACGCTTCACAGTAGTTTACTTTCCTGGGAAAAATTCGGCAGAGTTTCCCCTGTAAACTGACCTCTGAACCAATATCAACCTGTTAAATGAACCAAGAAAGCTTCAGATTCTGCATAAATTTCGACAGAGTCTCCTTTGTAAAATGGCTCTGGTGTACTCAAAAAATAGACCAAAAAACAGCTCAAAAAACCATTGTCTCTCTAACACTGTAAGCTGTGGGTAAACCTGTCCGGCACCTGTACTGTCTCTCAATGTCCTGTCACTGTCATATAAGCATAGACTGCGACAATGCCTCAATGGCAGTAAAGCAAAGATGCAATCCCAACTGTCTAACTCACAGTCAATACATCCTAGCTGTCTATCTAAGGGTGCTCGAGGGATCTCTCCAAGACTTGTATCACCGAAAGGATCTCAACATTCGAGAATCCCCCAGCTCAATAAAACCTCACTCGACCCTCAACAAAGGCTGCAGTAAATCTGACAATACATAGACTTCCCACAAAGTCATACATCCACAAATTTCCCACTGTATGTTGTAACCGTTGCGGCGGTTGTTTGCTGCGTGACTCACAACCAGCAAACCCTCAACAGACATACATCATCTCTGACAGTACATCCCATGTGGAAGTACCTGCAATGTCAGGATGAAATATGGAATATCAAGTAGCAAACACAAGCTACCTGATGAAATAGTGGATGTCGCCTACAGTCTGTGTGTAGATGCGCCCATGTCGTATGTGACACGCCTCCAAGAACTATGAGCCGTCCTCCGATGTGTAGACAGGCACAAATCAGCCCTCTGGTAGTGCAGATATCCTCAGCACCTGCAGTCGTAGGCCGAAACCCCAAATGTGCAGAGTCGGATATGCACCCGCCGAGACCACGTAGTCGAAAATGGCTTGCGCAGAACTTTGTCGAAGCCGAACGGTGGCCGAGATGACCTCAGAATGAAATTCTGAGAACACCAAGTCCTTCGGGCTTGCCCACAGGATTTGGGGCCGTGTCTTCGCCTGTCGAATCTCACTCCAATCTGAGCAGGTGACTCTGGCTACCTGCAAATGCTGCCCCGAGCCTCGATCTGAGCTCTGATACCAGTTGAAGGAGTAGGAGCGGAAGTGCGACGCGAGAGAGAGTGCGAGAAGAAGAGCATGACGATATGGTGAACTAGAGCATAGTGAGTTCTTATTAGGTTTTTACAAAAGAATATGTGTACATACCTGGCGGCCCGCCCACTTACTTGGGCGACCACAATGGGCTTTATACCCCAACAATATCTCAATGGTGCATCACCCACGATGCAACTATAAGTTGTTTCTTATCCTTCCTTTTATTGTCTTCCTTTTAGAACTTTCTATTCTCTTAACATCCAGCACTCATGCCTTCCATGCGAAACAAAAAATAGTTTTGTAGAGAATATTTTCCTCCTTCTTGGCTACATGAGAACCCAAAACATTTGCATATCCTCTACTCTTGCCATAAATATCTGTAGTGATGGAGTTTGAGATGGAAATAGAGCTTATGTTGTTGCTTGGCCTCCTTGGTAGACTCATGGTGAGGCTAGTTGAGGAGAGAGTAGAGCAACCCCTAGAGCTTTTAGAGCGGGAAGAAGAAGAATAAAAAGGCATAGTTCTTTCAGAGTGAAGAGGAAAGATAACTTTCTTATAATGGAGGGAGAATGAGTTTTAAAATCTTTCTTAATAGAGTAATAGCTTTTAGTGGTGGCAGGTGTATGATAGCTTTTAGTCACTGTCTTTTGGTACCTTGACGGCTATCAGAGTCCCTTACCAACGGGTCCACATATTGATATATCTCTCTCTCCCTCCCTCTCTCTCTCTCTCTCTCCCTCTCCCTCCCTCTCCCTCTCTCTCTCTCTCTCTCTCTCTCTCTCTCTCTCTCCCCCCCCCAATATGGCCCTCTGAAAGACCTCCAAAATCTCCTTCTGTGGAAACGCATCTACAAATTCAGTGGTTCATGTTTTGGAGTTTTAGGGTAATATGAAGTCTTTAGCATTAGTCTTACAACTTCCTCAATATAAGTGTGAAGTGTGCTAACCAACAATTTGTAATTTAATGCAGGGTTCTTATTGTCCTTTATGAGTTATCATTGTACATTGGGCAATTTTCATCTTATACACTTGGATATTACCATGTTGCATTTGAACACAATGAGAATGGTGACTAGATAATTGCCACAATTTGGCATGATATCATGGAAGTTATGCTGATATTGTGCAATCCCATCGGGTTTGAGTTTCTACAGGAACCCTTGCCTTCAAATTTCATGTAGTGTATATCTTTTTGGCAGCTTACTATTCTTTTTAACGGAGTAACTCACATTTTTACATGTTAAGATGCCATTAAATTGGCTAAACTACTCAAAAGCGAGTAAAATGTATGACACAAAGCCACCTTGGCCCCCATGTAGGTTTGGATCCGTCTTGCTCTTTGATCCCTCTTATCTCTCTCTCTCTCTCTCTCTCTCTCCCATTAAAGAGAGATATAGAGTGGGGATTCTATACTTGAATTATATGCGATGTTAATTAATAAGTAGGATGCTTCTATGGAGGCAAGGGAGGATCTCCCCTAGCTTCCATTTCTCAAACTGTCACAAAGCCTATCCAAAGTGGTGCTACCCCACACTCTCAATTACATCCCAAATGAAGCTCCCAAGTGTCTCTATCTACTCATGTTGCCCTATGCTCTGCACACCACTTTCTAGCTCTACACAGTCCATCGCACCATTGCACCATCTCATGGTTCAAATTTCGCTTTGCTCACCTCCACCACCTTGAAGCCCTACCAGTGACGCTTGCAACATGAGTACATGTGACACTCATAGCAATAGCGCCATCACTACCACCGACATGGGGACTCTCAGCAACAATGAGACGACAAAAAAAAGCAGGACAGAGGGGTAATATTATTGATGTCCATAAAAACACAAAAAGAGCGTAAGGTGTAGGAGTAATATTATTGGTATACATATAAAAACACGAAAAGAGCCTAAAGGTGTAAGCAGGCGTCAACTAACCCCAAAAAAAAAACATTTAAAAATGTATATATGCAAGTCCCTCAACCTTTATAAATGTGTACATGCAAATCCCTCAACCTTTATAAAATCAATTTGCTAGACAGGCAGTTAACACGTACAAGATGTGAGCCGTTTTAAAATCTAAAAGTCAAAACGTTGTTTGCATAGCCTTTATAGACAGATACATTATTGGAGCATAAAAATTAAGAAAGATTGACCTTTAACAAAAGCCTCAGGGGGGCCAAAAAGTGGTTGGTCTCTAAAAGCCTTAGCAACACAATGTGCAAGATTGTGACATAAGGTACGTGGAATCCATATACGAGTATGCAAAGCGTAGGTTAATAGTAGATAATTAGTCTTTATGTGCATGCAAGCCATCAACACATTCCAAAGGTTATTTAACAAGATTTATCAAAGCGCTCTCTCTCTCTCTCTCTCTCTCTCTCTCTCTCTCTCTCTCATCGTGGATATAAGCATCACAATGGTGACTAGTGCTAAGCCACGCTTCTTGATGAGCGAAGTAATTATAATCCCTATGAGGTGCAAAAATCTTGAGGCATCTATAGCAATTACCGAGAGCACTCACTAAGTGTGTCAACTATGTTGACTATCACATCACACCAGCTGTTTTAGATTCATGGTAAGCCTCTTTGACACCTACAGGTAATGTAACAAGATCATAGTACTCTCTCTCTCTCTCTCTCTCTCTCTCTCTCTCTCTCTCTCTCTCTCTCTCTCTCTCTCTCTATATATATATATATATATATATATATATATATATATATATATGACTTATTTATATTGATCTTTATATGATTATTCATTTATATCTATTTAAGTGATCAAAACACTTTTGTGGACACTCAAAAGAGAGTCCACTTGTCGAGCAAAGAGTTGGTATATATATTGAACAAAATGTAGGTCCGTGTGCACAAGGAGGGTCATGTGGGTGTGGGTGTGTTCGTTCGTTCATATGCAATCATACATCTACAGATATTCATGGACATACACACACAAACATGTGAGTATCTACATCTATATCTATATACATGCATACATATTATATACATATTTTTCGCAATGTAGCCAGTCGAATTGGATGTTTTTTTTTTTTTTTTGCGCAAAACTCACAATAGTGAGTGTGTGTTAAAAGACAAAAAAAACTACAAATCAAGCCATGCTCCAACCAAGCCATGGTGTCCATACCAACAATATGACCAAACTACTACAAACGACAACCCGCCATCCGGATAGCACGAGAGGTACAACCATAATAACACGGTTGACAGGGGAGTCACCCCAACATAAACGTCTGACACCATAGCATAGATACCGACTGATAAGGGAGCCACCCTCGTAGGGGGAGAAGCAGTACAAACCTGACTAGGCACCACCAGAGCCATTTCCTCTACCACAAGAGAGGGCACCACCCATCCAGAACTGCATAAGAGAGCATGCCAAACCCAAGGCGGAGTCGAACTCCATCACAGGCTACATAGTCACCCACACCAAAACAAGAAGAGAACCGAGCACCAGCACCAGCTCGCAATATGATGACGACGTCCTGGAGTGCCACCATGCAAGGGAAGCCTCCACATACCCCAACATGCACCAAGACAGCGCGGCCAACAACATCACCCCACAATCACATAAGAAACCAATCGAGCAACATGCCTTTTTGAGGGGCCAAGCACCATTCGAGAAGAAATTATCACAAACTAGAATTCGAACGCAACCCAAACTCCATAGCACCACCAGAGGTCGACCAGACCTACAACCACCAAAGCTACCAACTAGTCTGTGGCGTGCGATTTTCCCTCGACATGAATGCACATAGCCGCCAGGCCCATATAGCAAAAATATGTGGGTCTGACCCAGTCTAGGACAGCACAATGGGCGAGGCAGATGAGAGCTCCATCCCCGAAACCCCCTGCACCCGTGCCTCACCATCCCCACTATAGCATCCTTTGTGCCTGCTGTGGATCGCACAAAACTCCACCATAGCAAACACCAGGGCTTCCAGATGCCACATCACAGCTGCCCCACGCTCGCTAGTGCAAAGCAGGGCAAGGAGCTTTGCGTTGACAAATTTCGAACCATTTTTCTCAATCGAATTGGATGTTACTCCATGATATACAGAGGTTACTTTGTTAAGTTAGAGGTCAATGTGTTTACTATAATCCGAAGTGCAAGTCCCAACATGAGGAGCTTTCTTAAATGAGAAAAAGAGTGACAACTTTTTTACTTTCAAAAGTACAAAGTCTCTCTCTCTCTCTCTCTCTCTCTCTCTCTCTCACTCACACTCAGTTCAAGACTCATTGAATGGATTTTTGAGATTTCTTGTGATTATTCCTATGATGTTAAAAGACCTCGTCTGCTCTTGTGCATCCGGAGCAATCACAAAATCCGAGCAAACACTTTTTCGAGCGACTTCGGACAAAAAATATGTCTAATTAATTCAAACTACATTTTGCTATTATGATATTAAATGAGTTGGATTAGGCAATGTTGCGCGCATTCATATATTTGATCACCCCAAAACAAAATCAATAATAATTGCAAAGCCCTTAGAAGAAAAAAAAATTATGAGAAAGTTCACACTAATTTTTACTAAATAATTCACACTACATTCTGCTATTAAGATATTAAATGAGTTGACTTAGGCAATGTTGAGTATATTCACACATTTGATCACCCCAAAACACAAAAATCAAGGAGCCACTCAAAATCAATGATAATTACAGCGCCCTTAGACAAAAAAATATTTCTAGAAAAGTTCACACTATATTTTCTTAATATGACACCTTGACAAAAGTAAACAACTTTGAATATTATTGTAAAATAGCTTGCATTGATCAACATCAAAATTGCAGCACTCCTATGATTATCTGGTGTTGGATATCTACTCGTGGGCCCCCCAAAGCCTGAACGAGTTCCACTTAGGACAAAGCTTCTTGGTGGATAAACTCATGGGCCATTTCAAAACAATTGAAGCTTGCATTGATCAACATCAAAATTGCAAATTATCTATGATTCTGTAGCCTTGGATATTTACTTGCATGCCTCCCAAAGCCTGAAAGAGTTCCACTTTGGTCAAAGCTGCCTACTGGATAAACTCATGGGCTCTTTCATCCAACCCAAGCACCTGAAGAAACACATAATATAAATTCTTGCATGGTATATTTCCAAGCTCCTCACTCTCTCCCTTCTGAAAATCCTCGCATGTACACCGCGGAAAATTAGACAGCATGACTGAGTAAGTTACCTCCTTTGCCAATGACCCCTCCGTATTAATGTAGAATATATATGACTCATTACATACAATTATTACTTCTTTCACCAGTTCTGTTGACATGGTCCTTCCCAAGTCAATCTTGCATTGGAACTCATTGGTCAACTTAGATCTCCACTTAATGACTTTGCCCTGTCGATATTTTGTGTGAAAAGCACTAGGTACTCTGCTTGGAGCACGAGTGTCCTTGCAAAGTCTATGTTATTCCCTCTGTCCGGGCCATACTTTGCGTGCTACTCCAAGAGGTCCCACAACCATCTCATGGACATTCCATGTATGCATGTTACTAGAATTGCAAAACCAAACACATCCTTCTCTAACTCCACCCGGATTTGAGTTTGAACTAGGGTATTGCCTACGTCCCCAAAAGCAAGGCACTCCATGTTTTATATCTAAAGAATTCTCATTTATGAACCAACCACATTGATTTCTCTAATGACCAACAACTCCAAAGCATGTGACCTTGGACGTCGGCTCTATTCGTCTTATTGCCCACACACTCTTGGTTATTCTCATCTCAGACCAAGAATTGGTTCCAACATGAGCTTTATCTCTTCGCAGTCAAGATACACCAATCTCAACAGTTTCTGTGACAAATTCAGGCATGAGGCTGTCCTTATCAAGTTGCACTTCTGCATCAACAAAGATAGGTCTCTTTTTTCTAATGCTCTTATCTCTTGTGGGATTTATATTCATTTCAAGACTATTGAAACCCATTTCCTCCATTGACACATTAGCATAATCAGCAAGTTTCTTTGCAGTTTTTGATGCACCGGAAGCACGATGCATAAAGCACTCAGCCAAGTTTTATAAACCTAGTCCCACAAATGTACGGACACTTTTGAAATATGCATTATATTTACACTTTGCAGTACTGCCATAAACATGTCCACGCCAGCTGCCTCGTACAAGTTGAGATTTTCTTTATAGCCGACAGATGCTGACATGTTTGCATGCTTTGTCTCTAAAAGATTTTTATTAGGGATAAAAATATAGGATTCATCTTGGGACACAAATCTGCCCCCGCAATCTGACACTCTTACATCCCACGAAGACAACCATGTTTCTAAACAGGGAATATCATCATGAATATCATGACCAACGTTCCAGAAGCGACGTAGCTCTCCCTTGCAAATGTCAGCTTGATTCTTTGAAGGAGCACATTTCCACTTGCGGCATAGGATTTTGTGCTCTTCTTGAGATGAAGGACGAATACACTTGGTTGTGTGTTGTATCATGGACTGCTCGTGTAATGGAATTTGCCTATTCAATTTGAGAGTAGCGGAATTTAATGAGAGTACTTTCAAGAAATGATTTCGTGAGCATAGCGGGTAGACATAATTGAAGATAGCAACATAATTATAGCAATTAGTTAACTTGGCATGGACAATACTTTTGCAAGAGAGAGAATTTAGAGAACATGACAACAGTTGAGGACCGGATTTATGTGGAGCCGGTCCCCCCCTCCAATAGGCATTTGTATTATGATTTCTCCCATAAAGAGAGACTTGTTACAATACATTCTTTGTGTTCCTTGTGACCTAGGTGAAGCAATGAAGATGGAAAGCTTCATGCATCACCATCATAGCATAACCTAAACTTGAAGAAAGCTTTAACTATACCAAGCCTCAGTCCTAAGACCTCAGACACCTTCGAAGGTGGAGAGAGCTAGCAGGGAATGAGGGTAGGGAAGAGGAAGAAGAAACATTTCATACGAGAAAGAGCTAGTTCCTCACTTATCATAACTCTTGTGCTAGCATACATAATAGCATATTAATGAAGAAGAAAAAGATGGCAAGCTCAAGCATTGAAGCATGGCTCTTGGATGGATTTGCACTCCATAGCCAAGAGTGTTGGTGTAGGCTCTCAACCTCTACTTGCTTGGAGAAGGAGAGGGAGCTCTTGCACTTTGCATAGTACACAATGAGAGTGTTTTTGAGTGTGTGTGGGTGAGTATACCCCCTAGGAACCCCCCTAGCTTGCTTGGGTCGACCCCCCCTTGTAGCTCATGCTTGAAGCTCATTGGACCCCTCCAGGCCTAGCCAATCACAAGCAGGAGCCATTACAAGCAACATGGGTAGCCTTGGGACAAGTGTCCCCCTTTCCCCTTTGAGAGAGAGGACTTGATAAATGCAAAATCAATTAATTAAATATCCTAAATTATCATTGGACCCCTTGGGTGGCCAACCAATAGGCTTCAGGCACACCATGAGGGCAACATGGGGAGGAACTTGACAAGTGTCCTTGCTGCCTCTTCAAGTTGGGGCTTCCCTTGTGTGTGTGTGTGTGTGTGTGTGTGTGTGTGTGTGTGTGTGTGTGTGTGTGTGTGTGTGTGTGTGTGTGTGTTCTCTTTCATCCCCCCCCCCCCCCCCCCTTGTAGGCTCGCCCCCCTCCTTGTAGGGATATTTTTGACTTTGGATGAGCAAGCCCCTTAGTCATCAAGCATGACTAAGCACTTGAAGTAGGGGGTGTTCCCACAAGCATCTCAGGCAAGCTTCTCAAGGCACCTCAAGCACCTTAATCATGCACCAAGTCAAGCACCTCAAGCATGGAGCCAGTCAAGCACCTCAAGCATCTTAATCAAGTACCTCAAGCATGACAAGCACCTCAAGCAGGACAAGCACCTCAAGCACGACAAGCACCTCGAGCTTGGGCCGGGTTCCCACCTCAAGCTCAGCCCTAGCTTACCTAAGGTCAAAGGACTTTTACACACATTATTGGAGGTCTTCAATGAAGCTAACCCTAAGGTCTTATGCTCCATTGGTTAGCCTTGCTCTTGATAGACCATCTCCCATTTGGGCCCCTTTACTATTGGCCCCGTGTTGAGATAGATCTATAAGCACATATCTATATCTTAACACTTGTTCCCATTTATTCTCCCACATTAAGTGATCAATTTAATATGAGAAAATCATTTGGGTTGGTTAGATATTAGATTTTATGACATTACCTCTCTCTTGAAATCATAGTCGTCCTCGACTATGAGGTAGAAGAGATAAAGCCTTAGTCATTAGTCAATCGTACTTAGCGGGTAGAGGATCCCTTTTTTACCCTACGACATCTTTCCAAGATGGATGAGTAATCCATTTGGTGCTTGGGAGACATAGCTGCCACAAGCATGTCTGCTCTTTAGTCCATTTCATTCTCCCAAAGTAGAGTGACAAATTCTACTTGGTGTTTGAGAGACGTCGTCATCACAAACATGATTCTAAGCATGCATACTAGTTAAATTTGTGCACAATTAAAAAGAGGATTAGTCTTATAAGACAAAAACATGAGTCATTTAAAAGAGAGTTGTGCATTTGCTTACTCTAATGTAGCATTGTAAGCATTGACAAGGTTCATACTATCCTTAAGTTGTACTCCTTGCATCCATTTAGCATCTTCAAAAGGACAATTTTTGAACTTAATAAGATACCGTCGGATTATCTTACCATGTCGTAGTACCTTGTCTTCATGCCGAAGGACAGCTTCGGGTTGTAGCACCTCTTCTTGGTCTTCAACTTCGGGAGGGTCTTCAATAATTGGTTCAGTTGGCGGCTCTCCTTTGTAGGGCTTAAGTAGGCTTACATGAAAGGCATTGTGTATAAGCCAATGGTTGGGCAACTTGAGTTGATAAGCCGTTTCATTGATGGGCTTCAAGATTTGGAAAGGACCATAGTATCTTTTTGCTAGTTTAGCATAATACTTTTGATGGCCCGTAGGATTTTTGCCCGTCGTTTGCCTTAATCGAGCCTTAGGAAACTTGAGTAAGACCCAATCATTTTCTTTGAACATTAAGGCTCTTCTGTGCTTATCAGCAACATCTTTTTGCCTTTGTTGAGAGATGGCTATAGCCTCCCTAATATTTTAAAAAGATTCTTGTAGGTCACGGCTATACTCATCGGCGGCGAAGATCTTCCCATGTACTTTGAGTAGCAAGGGACTTTTAGGTCTTCCCTCTATGATCTCGAAAGGTGCTTTCCCCGTAGAAGTATGTACAGTATTATTGTAAGCATACTCTACTAGAGTTAAATACTTTTCGCATTGTGAGCATTGATCTACTTCGGTAACATAAGTCTTGAGTAGATCGAGTATCGTAAGATTGGCTATCTCACTTTGGCCATCCGTTTGTGGGTGATAGGCCGAAGAGAAATTCAATCTTGTTCCTAGATTTTCAAAGAGACCTTTCTAGAAATTACTGGTCATTCTAGGATCTCTATCTGACACGATGGATGTGGGTAATCCATGGTGCTTGAAAATCTGAGATATGAAGAGAGTTGCCATTTGATGTGCCTTAATAGTCTTTTTGACAGGAATAAAATGTGCTTGCTTGCTAAACCTATCGACTATTGTCCATATTCCTATATTCCCATGGATAGACTTGGGTAATCCAAAGATGAAATCCATGGATATACTCTCCCATGGTGAATTTGGAATAGGCAATGGCTGGAACAATCCAGGTTGCTTCCCTCTATCATACTTGGTCTTTTGGCATACTACACATTTTGAAACATACTCTTGTATGTCCACTTTCATGGTAGGCCAATAGAAATACGTCTCTACTCCTCGGAGAGTAGGTTGAATATCTCTATGCCCTGCATATGGAGGAGCATGGGATTCATACATAACCTTCTCACGAAGGGAATGGGTAACACATAGCCTATTTCCGTGGAGAAGATAACCATCCTGCAAGGTGAATGGTTCCTCTTTCTTCCCCAAAGCAAGGGCTGACATTATGTCTCTAAAGTCAGGGTCAGTAGCATACTCATCTATCATAGAGGATAGATCATTGTGAGTAGCTATAGACACCGCATTAACTTTTGGTCGTTGTGAAAGTGCATCGGCAACTTGATTGTGCTTACCAGCTATGTGAGCAATATGGAAATTAAATTGCGAAAGAAAATTTTCCCACCTCATTTGTTTGTCGGAAAGTTTGGTTTGCGTCATGAAATACTTGAGACTTTGGTGGTCGGTTCGTAGGATAAATGGAGTCCCCAATAGGTAGTGCTTCCATGTATCTAGGGCATGTAGAACATCTAAAAGCTCTTTCTCATAAATGCCCAAGACTCGTTCATCACTATTGAGCCTTCGGCTCTCATATGCTATGGCATGCCCTTCTTGAAGCAAAACTGCTCCAAGGCAATCACCACAAGCATCACATTGGACCTCAAATGGTTTTGAGAGATCCGGAAGCACGAGGACTGGTTGGGAAGTAAGCTTTTCTTTGAGTTTTTCAAAAGCATTTTGCTCCTTAGCAGTCCATACAAACTTAACGTTCTTCTTTGTTAAGTCGTGTAGTGGTCCTGCAACTTGAGAGAATTTTGCTATGAAGCGTCTATAGTATGCACACATACCAATAAAGCTTCTTAGCTCATGTAGATTCCTTGGGTTAGACCATGATTTTCTTACCTCTAACTTTGATGGATCCATACGAATACCATCGTGAGAGATAATATTACCTAGATATTGAATCTCTTGAAGGAAGAATCCACTTTTCTTTTGGTTGAGAAAAAGTTTGTTTTCCCTCAAAGCATGAAAAATCACTTGGAGATGTTGCTTATGTTCCTCCAAAGATTTGGAGTAGATGATGATATCATCAAAGAACACTCCAGTGAATTTACGATATGGTCTAAAAATTTTCTCCATGAGACGATTGAAAGTAGCTGGTGCATTAGTCAAGCCAAAAGGCATGACTAGATATTCATAAAGACCAAATGTTGTGCAAAACGCGGTCTTTAGGATATCTTCATCCACTATCTTTATTTGATGATAGCCACTCTTAAGGTCAATCCTACTGAAGTAGGTAGAGCCTTGTAGCTTATCAAACAGATCTTCTACCCGAGGCATGAGAAATCTGTTTTTGATAGTGATATGGTTTAGTGCTCGATAGTCCACACACATACGGTATGTACCATCTTTCTTTTGCACTAAAAGGATTGGAGAACAAAAGGGAGAGGAACTAGGCCTCACCATCCCTTTGTCTATCAATTCCTGTACTTGCCTCATAATCTCCTCTTGTTGAGCTTGTGAGACTCGCTAAGGAGGTTTGTTAGGCGGTGAGCTTCCTGGAAGGAGCTCAATACGATGGTCATCATCCCCTCGTTTTGGAGGTAGGTCCATAGGGATATCATCGATGAACACATCTTGGAATCCTTTTAGAAAAGTAGACAAGTCTAACTCTTCTTGATTCCTATCATTTTCATTTGATGAAACATTATTAGCTTTTAGAGACTCTTTGACATAAATCATGTACGCAGAAACTGAGCTCTTCATTGATTTATCAAAATAAAAAGGATTTACAAGTGGAATAGTGCGACCACGCTCACTAGCATCTATATACATGGTCTTTCCCCTGTAGGTGAAGTAAATTCTCCTTTCAGGGAACTTCATGTTGGCAGCCATGTGATCAAACCATGGTGCCCCTAGGATAACATCCTAATGTTGGAGAGGAGAGATGAAGAAGTCTTCTTTGTCGACATAGCTTTGGACATGAAGCCTCAACTTCCCAATCAAGGGAGTAACGGAGGCTTGTTGTCCCTTGAAAGCTGCATCAGCTGTTACTATATCTCCCATCTCAAAAGCTTGAATGCCCAACTTGGTGGCCAACTCTATTGATATGAAGTTGAGAGTAGAGCCAGGGTCAAACAAGATGAAGGCATCATGCTCTCTTACCTTTCCCCAAGCATAGGAGAGTGATGATCCTTTGCAACGAGCATCCTCTTTTGGAGCTTCGATGGTGGAAGCCCTAGGAGTCTCCTTGCGAGTATTCTTCTTGGGGCAAGAACGATACCATGTCCTTGCTCCCCACACTTAAAACATTTATGGTCCTTGCGAAAAGCTTCAAGCTCTTCAGGAGAGAGTTTGTTTTTACCTTTGTAAACTCCCTTCTCCTTGGACCGATTGTTGTTGTTGTTATTGTTGTTGTTGTTAGAAGTGCCTTGGGAATTATTTTGAGCATTGGATTTCCCCTTTGCATCATTTTTATCTTTGTTTTCCATGGGCTTCACATTACGTCTAGCCCCTTGATGGAAATTGATGCATGAAGCAACCATGGTGTGATGGATTACTTCGGTAATAGTACGAGGCCGTTGAGAGTTGATGTATTCGGCCATCTCTTCAGGTAATCCCGCATAGAATTGTTGTCTTTGCTCGGCAAAGTCTATCTTTTGAAAGACAGTAGCTTTGAGATGTAAATCCCAAAACTTGTCTACATACTTGTTGATAGACTCATGAGAGAGAAGCTTCAAGCCGCGCCATTCAGTAAGAACTTTATCTTTAGTATCGCTTGGAAGAAATTGCTTCATGATGGAAACTCGTAGATTTTTCCATGTCTTTGGGGCTTCTCCATTGCCACGAAGGCTAGCCCACCATTGACGAGCTGATTTTTGGAAGTGCATAGCTACATGGCGTAGCTTGGAGAACTCTGTGAATCCCTCGTCCCCAAAGGCCGCATCAAATTGCTGGATGAAGGCCAACACATTGTCGGTAGCACCAAAGGTGCCATCGTAGGTGAGAAAAGAGATACTCTTTCCTCCCTCCTTGAACTTCTTTAGCTTTTGTGACCTTCGCCATGCAGGAAATGATTTGCGATTTCCTCCCTTCTTGTATTCTCTAGGAGAATAGCCATAACTTTCATCGGAAGAGGAGGAAGGTGAAGAAGAAGGAGAAGAGGGTGACCTCTTCCTAGCCCTTTTCTTCCTTTGTTTCCTCTCTTGCCTTTTAGAGTGATGAGGAGAAGGACTATAGGTTGCTCTTTTCCTCTTGGGAGGAGTAGGCGATCGTCTAGACCGCCGTCTTCGTGGAGCCACCTCTTCAGAAGAACTTAGACTTTCATTGCTTTCTTTCTCTTTGGATTCCTCCTCTCGAATGGGAGAGAGTCTTCTTTTGGGGGTCTCTTCAAGAGGCCTCCTAAGCTCTCTCTCCTCTGGGAGAGGAAGGGAAATTCCATAAGCACGAAGTTGTTGAGTAACTTCGGCTTGCAAAGCAGGGTTGCCCATAGCTTGCTGCAACCTAGCGACGAGATAATTCACAAACATGGGAGCATCATCATTAGCACCTTCATGTGCAAAATCAAAGCTATCAATGTTCATTCTACTCTCTTGATTATTGTCAGCCTTGTTAACAAAATTTATGTTTATACTTAGTGTATGCTTTGGCAGTTCAAAACCTTAATTGCCACTCCTCTTAGCCTTTGAAAATCTGCTCTTAAGTATCTACACCCACGGCTCAAAGTGGTTAATTATAGAGAGTAGAGGAGTAGGTCTAACATAGCAGAGTTGCCAAGGGCTAGCTCCTTTCGGACTTCTTATGGCTCAATAATGGTAAATCCGTAGGCAAGTCTAAAAAGACTCCATTATTAAGTCCAAAGCTCCCGAGGTGTGCACCATCCCCCACATAGTGGGCTTAACAAAACCGATATTAGATCCCAGTTCCACTTACTCTATTATAATTAACAACATCAACCATTTATACACTACTTAAGGACCTCTCTTCTTAAGCAAGAAAAGAGAAACCAAATGCTCTGATACCAATGTAATGGAATTTGCCTATTCAATTTGAGAGTAGCGGAATTTAATGAGAGTACTTTCAAGAAATGATTTCGTGAGCATAGCGGGTAGACATAATTGAAGATAGAAACATAATTATAGCAATTAGTTCACTTGGCATGGACAATACTTTTGCAAGAGAGAGAATTTAGAGAACATGACAACAGTTGAGGACCGGATTTATGTGGAGCCGGTCCCCCCCTCCAATAGGCATTTGTATTATGATTTCTCCCATAAAGAGAGACTTGTTACAATACATTCTTTGTGTTCCTTGTGACCAAGGTGAAGCAATGAAGATGGAAAGCTTCATGCATCACCATCATAGAATAACCTAAACTTGAAGAAAGCTTTAACTATACCAAGCCTCAGTCCCAAGACCTCAAACACCTTCGAAGGTGGAGAGAGCTAGCAGGGAATGAGGGTAGGGAAGAGGAAGAAGAAACATTTCATACGAGAAAGAGCTAGTTCCTCACTTATCATAACTCTTGTGCTAGCATACATAATAGCATAGTAATGAAGAAGAAATAGATGGCAAGATCAAGCATTGAAGCATGGCTCTTGGATGGATTTGCACTCCATAGCCAAGAGTGTTGGTGTAGGCTCTCAACCTCTACTTGCTTGGAGAAGGAGAGGGAGCTCTTGCACTTTGCATAGTACACAATGAGAGTGTTTTTGAGTGTGTGTGGGTGAGTATACCCCCTAGGAACCCCCCTAGCTTGCTTGGGTCGACCCCCCCTTGTAGCTCATGCTTGAAGCTCATTGGACCCCTCCAGGCCTAGCCAATCACAAGCAGGAGCCATTACAAGCAACATGGGTAGCCTTGGGACAAGTGTCCCCCTTTCCCCTTTGAGAGAGAGGACTTGATAAATGCAAAATCAATTAATTAAATATCCTAAATTATCATTGGACCCCTTGGGTGGCCAACCAATAGGCTTCAGGCACACCATGAGGGCAACATGGGGAGGAACTTGACAAGTGTCCTTGCTGCCTCTTCAAGTTGGGGCTTCCCTTGTGTGTGTGTGTGTGTGTGTGTGTGTGTGTGTGTGTGTGTGTGTGTGTGTGTGTGTGTGTGTGTGTGTGTGTGTGTGTGTGTGTGTGTGTTCTCTTTCATCCCCCCCCCCCCCCCTTGTAGGCTCGCCCGCCTCCTTGTAGGGATATTTTTGACTTTGGATGAGCAAGCCCCTTAGTCATCAAGCATGACTAAGCACTTGAAGTAGGGGGTGTTCCCACAAGCATCTCAGGCAAGCTTCTCAAGGCACCTCAAGCACCTTAATCATGCACCAAGTCAAGCACCTCAAGCATGGATCCAGTCAAGCACCTCAAGCATCTTAATCAAGTACCTCAAGCATGACAAGCACCTCAAGCACGACAAGCACCTCGAGCTTGGGCCGGGTTCCCACCTCAAGCTCAGCCCTAGCTTACCTAAGGTCAAAGGACTTTTACACACATTATTGGAGGTCTTCAATGAAGCTAACCCTAAGGTCTTATGCTCCATTGGTTAGCCTTGCTCTTGATAGACCATCTCCCATTTGGGCCCCTTTACTATTGGCCCCGTGTTGAGATAGATCTATAAGCACATATCTATATCTTAACACTTGTTCCCATTTATTCTCCCACATTAAGTGATCAATTTAATATGAGAAAATCATTTGGGTTGGTTAGATATTAGATTTTATGACAGCTCGCAATGAAAAGCACAAGATCTCTCTTTCCCAGGTGTGACTTTTTTGACACCTCCAAAATAAAATGTGCAAACTGCAATCCAATTAGTATTGGCTTCATCAGCCATAAAGCCCGAGGGATTCACTCTTTATATAAAATGGGACGCCACCTGCGAGCGGACAACTTTGATAAAAACCCCTATATACGACTCATATTAGGGAATATGACCCCCCTTTCTACGCTTATATGACAATCAATAAAGAAAACTATCATACCCCTATCTTACATATAAAATTTAGGTCTCACATGATCTAACTAAGTAAAACTAGTCAAAGAGTGTGTAGCATAGTGAATGGCAATGTACCAAGGAACTACTTCTATTGATAGCTAGATGTACCCTCAATGTGTCTTAGTTTGAGTTTTTCAAACTATGTGCCCGATCAACCTGCACTTTGCCTACTCGTCCAATTCTGAACCATCTAAATTACTCAAAAACATGGTTATAAAGTTGTGTTAGGTTATCTCTGTAAATTTGCATCTATACAAACTCTTTACAGCTTTCATCCCTCAACAAATGAACTATAATCACAAAACAAGCACTTGATATAAACCAGTGTTAGTTCTTGCATGTATCTTTGTAGCTATTGACTCACAAGTTCAAGGGTAGAGTACTCTTTTGGGAAGACATGATTTTGAAACAAAAAAACTTTCTCTCATTTTTCCCATTTCTCACTTCTCCCCCCCCCCCCTTCCATAAATATGATACCCCCCTCCCTTACTTTTAAGCTTGGGAGATAAATTATTGGGGGCCTACCCCTAACTTATACACTTACTTAACTTGTAAAAAAAAAACCCTCCCCTGCACTTACGTGGTGCGATAAGTTTTCCATGGTGAATCCCCCGGGCCATAAAGCCTCTGAAATCTAGCTTTTCAAAACTTGCATCCTCTACAACCTTATTTAGCATTTTCCAAAATTCAATTTGAGCAAACTTGTTCTCTACTATGAACTCACAAGTAATAATGGTCATTAAATCTCGCACAAACGGTTCATAGACGTGTGTTGACATGGTTGACCATCCATTTACATTATGAACATGATCAAAGTGGATCCACATATTTTCAAGGTTACCGCATGGCCTCACTCTATTAACCAAATCAACCCCACTACCAAGACCTTTCACAGATATTTTGAAAACATGTGGCTGTTGATCTCTCCCAAGTTATCCTGGAAAAAGCACACTTTGTATGTAAGGAGATCTGCTTTTACTCTTAAGGTCAAGAACAACCTCCAAACCTTTAGCAAAAAAATTCTTTGATTTTTTTGCAATCTCCAAAGTTCTTTCAATTCTTTGTTTATTTGATAATGGAGTGATTGTATCCAAAAAGGCGGCAAATTCATCATCACCCATGGAAGCTGAGATAGTCTCACCTTCAGCAACTAATTTATCCATAATAATTTCATGTGTTGTCATGCGCTCCAACTGCTTTGCAATTATGAATGGTTCTAGGGTAGCACATTTCTTCAGCAGTGCACCAATTTCAACCTCTGATGCGCTCCTTTTTCCTTCCCTACATGTGTCCCCCCAAATGAAGAAAACATCTGGTGGCGTACAATTTATCTCTTGGAAAACAGTAGTAGATAACATCAAGACAAATGGTGACACACTCTAGAGCCTGAGAGCAATGCATACAACGTAAAGATCCATATTCTTGAGATACTAGTCCACATGGTGGAGATTTTACTAATCGACCTTTCCAGTGAACTTTGTTACAGTTCTTGAGCCCATTGTAGTATGGGCAGTCAACATTTATACATCTAAGATGTCCAGAACATTTACTAAATCTCACAGCACCCATAAATGAATCTGATCTACAAGTGACATACTCTGTCCACAAGTGACTATCATGTCGTTTTTCCATCCCAGCCATCCCAGATGAATTACAAGGAGTTGGAAGCTCATAACCGACATATCCATCATTATGAGTAGGCAGCTCACTCATTTTGAAAATATCTCTAATCTGGCTAAGTGACTGAAACAAACTACTTTGTTTAGTACCATTTCAATTGCAATAGTGATGGGTTTAAAGGCTTCGTCGAGTTCTGAACCTAAGTGGATAGGAGCTCCAGAGGTACCAACACCAAGATCGGTTACGCGAACTTTGTACAACTGAGAGTATTCATGATCTAGAAAATATCCTCTCCCCCTGTGCTTATTGGAATCTCTTCCAACTTCACGTGATCACCTGACAATGTCAAAGGATCCAGAGTAAAAATTGCTTCCTTGAGCGCAAAGTGGCTTTTGACATTAGTTGTAGAAAGCTCAAAATGCCTTTTATCTGACATGATAACAAGCTTCTGTGTTTTGGAAGGTCCATAATACAATAATGTGTCTAGACATTGTCATGCAAACTTTTGGAAAGGCCCTGTATGATTATTTTGAACCACCCAAGAATATCTTTTTCTTGTGAGAGAAATTAATACAGATTGTTGCCCATCAATGCTGCATAATGAAGCTTTAAGATAGACTTAAAGAATATTTTTTAAGACCCATATTTAGCACAAGAGATTTTACTCGTGATATTTCTCGATTCTCGATACTCAAAGGTGCCAATTTTAATTTATCATTATTTAAGGAGATTTGTCAAGTTGGTTTGTCCCTTTAATCATCCCCTTTTTATTAAAACCTTAAAATCACTTTTGGAAAAGTATTGAGAGTTGTAAATAAACCAGTAGGTAATGTGAATCTGAGGCTGCAAAAGGTGAAGGTTACGGTAGACCGCTCTGCACCACGAGCCTCTACCCGCACAACACCGAGGTCATCTCCCCATCGTCCTCTTGCGCCTTCTCGTCGAGATCGGATTCAGCATGAGAGGTACGCCTGCTATTATCTTCACTATATCATTGTTGCGTGAATAGAACTCTTTTCAACAAAGGTGAACACATTTGTGACGGTGCGGATCCCTTCATCAAGATTGATGTGCCTCAAGCGTTGAATTAAATGGTGATTAAATATGCCAAAATCAATTGTGTTACAACAAATAACAAAGTCTCAAGAGCTTCGGGCAACGTTCAAGCTCCTCTGAGAAAACGAATCAACCTTTGAAGCGTTGATTAACGTCTGAAACAAAACATTGTATAGATAGAATGTATTATTCCTAAACCCATTTGCACCGGCGTAGGTCTATTAGGGCATGCATTTTTTCCCTGGTTATTTTGCGCTCCAACATTAATCTGAAATGCCCTTTGAGGACGTCTACTGCCTGTCAGACGAAAGTCATTCACTAGAAACCTGCTCAATGGTTTGCATTTAAGGCCAAAAGGTAATAATGATTTTAAAGAAACACTAGCTAAAAACCATCTGCGTCGACGCTGCTTATTCGAGCAAAAAATTTTGAGTTTGATATGAAGACATCAGAATCTGCACACTGTACATATTTTTTCTAGTTATTTTTTTCTCCAACGTAAATCTAAAATGCCCTTTGAGGACATGTAATGCTTATTGAGGGTATTGTGCCGACGTAGATCCCTTGAGACATAATGAAACTTTATTTATGTTGCCTATGTCTGCCAATACCTGAGGCCTTGGTTGGTCTTAGCTAGCATTGATAGGCAGCTCCTTAGACTTATTGATCACATTGGTTAAAAATGTATAGCACATTGGCAAACGTTTTCATGGAAATGATGTTGTAATGCTTGTTGAGGGTTTTGCGTCGACGCAGATCACTTAAGACCTTACAAAACATTATATATTTTGCTTATTTGCGTCGATTTTAGGGTAATCTTAGTTAACCTTATTTAGCATTGGTTGGAAACTTCATGATTTATTGATCACATTGTCTTGTGGACTGACATGTTTTTTGTTGAAATTTTGTTTACTATGTAAATGAGATCCTGGACTTTTTTTTTAGCTCAATAAGTCTTTAAACATGATAAGTATATTTCTTGTGATAATTTCTTTGTTTGTGTACAATTCTTTTGGTCAAACCAAGATCTAGAGGTCGTTCTGGTAGGAGGGTGCTCAACTCCTTGTTAATTGGAACATATGACTCTACATACCAAATTAGCTCTGTTTCGGAGTCAAAAATGGGAGCAGAACAGGATCTTCCTGAAGACGATGTATTGTCTCTTGAGATGGGACAAGGCTCTCTACATGATGTGGAGCCCATGTTGGCGGATGAAGAAAGTAACTTGAAAATTGTGCCTTGGGAGATAATAGATGAGATTTCTGCATCCATTGGGCCAAAAGATGAATCCAATGCATTTACACATAAAGATGCAGATATTTTGGCTTCCACCAGACTCTTCAGTTGATTTGAGTGTCCTCCTATTCCACTTTTCCGTCTCTATCCATATGCTAGAGTTCGAGGCTTGAGGAAAGAATGGTCACGGGTGAGAAAAGCATTTCTATTTTGTCTTTCAATCTTTTTTGCTTTTGAAGTTGTTATCCATTTGATGATATGATTTGATTTAGATGAGGTGACAAAGGAGTGGGATCCACTTTGAATAGAGGTCAACAATGAGTTTGAGATGGAGTTACAAAATACGCCTAGGTTGTCAGGTTTTGTGGGGCATATGTTCTATGTTTGGAAGGGAAACCACAGAACAGTGGCATGGACTCAAGCAATAAAAGAAAAATTTTCTACATTAAAAGATAAGCACTGCAGAGTTCTTTGTACAATTATTGATCCCACCAAAGTTCTTCAGATAGCTTTACTCAGCAGCCTTTAGAGAATGAACTTGTGAGTGTACTTTATAACTTTTAGGGTTATTGAAAATTTATTTTTATATTCAAGTCAATTCAAAGTTTTAAGTTCTTTTTTTGGGTGTTGCTAGTATGAATTCCGATCCTCTTGTTACTACAAATATTCGAGATGAGGTTCTAAATTTGTCTCGCATTTGTGATGCCAATCCTGATGTTTAAGTAAAAGCTCTACCTTAAAAGGATCAAAAGCTGATTGTTGATGTCAAAAAATGCTATTCTAAGGGGCAAGAAACCTGGTATCCACTGACACGTAAATATCTTTCACAGCTTGTCTATGATGTAAGTGCAATGCTTTCTATCTCTTTCGTATTGAATGCCATGCAATTCTATATCTTTCATGCTGGATGCCATGCAATTTTTCATGGACTATTTATTATTTACTTCTTGTGATAGGTGCAAATGACCAAGGAATATAACACAAGGGTGGATTAGCTTTCTCGTGAGAGTTTGTCTGATGAGGATTTAAAGAAAGAGCGGGATAAAATATATCATGATCTCACTACAAAGTACAGTAATGATTGGGAAGGTATTCTTTCTTGTTTGCAAGTTTTTTTGTGAGAGTGGTATGGTTTAAATGACATATTTTTGAGGTCTTTGTTTTTTGGTGTTTAAAGCTTCTTAACATTTTGGACCTACACTTGGGTTCTGATTGGCTAGCAAAAGTTTTTTCATTGAAATGGGGCCCTGGAAGCTAGGCGACATTGGAGAAGATCAACTTGATTGTTGTTTTGGATGCTTCAATACAAAACAAGCTGATGTAGTTGTCTCTTTTAGAGGCAGACAATCTAATTAGAGCTACATATAGCATCAAAAAAGGAGACAATGTTTATAGAATGTAAGTCTTCTCGTACTACTAACTTTTGATGCTTCGAAGCAAGTATTGAATGGTTCTTCAATTTATTTTTTGGTGGGCTCAAGCTAGTTTTGTCGGAGGGTCTCTTGACTACGGTCTTTGATAGAGCATCACAATTGGTGATGGATATGTTGGGCACATGTGGAGATGTAGTATTGTCACCTGATTGTACTCTAATGTTCTACTTTGTAGAGATAAAACTTGAGGCTAGGCCTTATCTCTTTCCTTTGGAGGTGTCTTTGGAAATGACAACAAAAGATATTGATAAACAAGCCCTAAAAATGTATGGCTAGTCAGAGATTGGCATACAGGTACTTTTGTTATCATATTGCAAAGTAATTTATTTATATATAGACGTGCACAAATAATGTATGCACTATGTGTGTTGTCAAGATTCTTGGCCTTTTTGGTGTCTCGAAAGATTCTTATTTTGATTCCACTACTTGCTAGAAAGTGGACACAATGGAACATACCCGATTCTTGCATGTATTTGGAGAAATTACATAAGCTTTCTTCATGGGAGATTGAGGCTTGTCCTTGGTGGATTGACATGGAGAAAGGCCATGTGCTAGCTCATGAGAGAGACCTTGGAGATGCCATGCTTAGAGATGGAGCTTCTGATGCCATTGGAGCTTTTTTTGTGCCAACTTCATCGGGTGCTACAGGTATAGGGTACGACCAACAAATTCATCTTCAGGTAGAGAAAGAAATTTATATTTGCATATTTTGTCTTAAAATGTATCAATTAAAAGTATTTTCATTGGGAAGGGTTGTCTCAAAAAGGGACGAAAGTTGTAGCAGGCACTAGTACAGATGGTTTGATGAAGGAAGCGTGGAAAGTAAGTAAAAAGAATGCAATCGATGCAGCAAAATATTAAGCTTAAGATGGATGCAAGACATCAAAAAGTGGTTTGAAAGATGGGGCGCATTACACTTGCTTCATGATGCCTCGACACAATACAAAATGAATAAGGCTTTTTTATAGCAACAATGTATCACAAGATTGGGAGAAATCCAAGAATTCACATTTCCTACATGATACCACATATGTTGTCCCAACTACAAAATCATCATCTTCTCTAAATGAGAGAATCACACTCATCGAGCAGCACAACCCTTACATATTGGAGCCCATATGCTTGAGTGTGCTATTGTCTCCATCAATCTCATCTTTCATTTTCTACGATGCAAGATAATTGCTTAGAATTTGATCGATTTGGAGCTTGCTTTCCCCATATTTTTAGCCATGAGCTCTCCGTGTACATATTCCTCTCTCAACCATGATGTGCACTATCAATTACAACACTCATTTCTACAATTCTTGAGCATCACATTCACTTATCAATCAATAGGACATATTTGACCTTCAAGTACGAAAATGATCGAAAATGATCTCTATCTCTCTCTCTCTCTCTCTCTCTCTGTGTGTCACACACACACACACACACACACACACAAAATTGTTGAATTCTATTACTTGAAATACCCACAAAGCGCCCAAATGGTTTTAATTCAGAGAACAAGCACATGATTGATTACAAAGCAGATCTCAAGGCAATAGCTTAGAAAATTATATACAACTAGGCACAATGGAAAAATCTCAAAACTAAAAATTAAAGGGAGTAACTCTCCTAAAGAGAGTAAAAGGTGCACTCGCAAGCTAAGGAGGAGAAAGGATGATAGACACCTTTGAAAGAAAGATCTGCACTCCCACCAAAGGTGCAAATCTCCAATTGCACACCAAAGACCAAGACCAGCCAAGGCCACCAAAGAATGAGCCAAAAATGTTTTTCAACAAAAACTTAGCCAAATTTGACCCAATTTGAATGCAGTATAGCCCTATTAGATCGTGAGCTTACCAAAACACTAGATGGGGCTTGCAAATCGACAAAATACCCATCATTAAATCAATTTGGCATGCATCCTAGTATCCCAAAACCCGTAAAATAAAGCAATGTCGATCCTATCGAAGCTGTTCTAAATCCGATTGGTGCTTGGAGACATCGGACACGATCACAACGATGAGCGCCATCCATTTTGTAAACATTTCTAGAAAAAAAATTATTGCGCCATATTCTTTTTATCGCATCTAGCACACACATCAAGCACTTAGCTGCACGGACACTACGCTACATCGACACGATGCAAACCATCATATTAGCTAGAAACTTGACCAAAACCTCCTTTAGAATTGGGCTACCAATGTAGCTATTAAATGCTGGCATATGCTCGCTTATTGGAACCATCTGATGCCATAGGGTTCTACACCCTCCAAAGCATTACCCGGGGAGATTCTTGCCCCAACAATGCTACTCTCGAGGAAGAGAGTTTTCTAAGGGGGGGGTGTATGTTGAACTCCGCTCGAGTGGGGGCTCCTGGGGTGACGGTGGGACGTGACCATCCGATATTGGCAAACCACGGCTCAAGGCCGTGGGGCGCACAATGGACCCGGAATGGGGACGATGGACAATGGGGCATAGTCCTAACCTTCATTTTCTCCTCAACTCACCGTTTGGCCACTACGGGCACGTGATTGGGTTTGAGAGAGCCCAACAATGGGAGTGTCCCCCTCCATTTCACAATGTGGAGGTATCGGGGAGTCCGCCTCGCACGAGGACTCCATAAACCCAGTTTCAGGGCCGTTGGCTCTTTGTCGACGGGTCTCATCGGCAAGCGTCGGTTTGGCGCTACACGCGGACAGGTTGTCCATTTTGGACGTTTAGGTACTCCACGCAGAGATCTCAACTTCCTCTTTGAGATCAGCCATGCACATTCATGAAAATGCGCTCGAAGCGCTCCTCATTCGCAACAGACGACTGTCGACAGATTCGGCCCTGGCCCGCCGGCGGCCCCGGCCTGGTCCGGGGCATTTTCGGTGATTTTTCAAGTTTGCCCAAAGTTGCCTGAGAGAGTTGCAGAGTCTCTTAGACATGCACTCAAGGCTCAAATAGCGTCGTTCGCTCGACATGATCCTAAAGACGCTTCCGCACTCGATCTAAACTTCAAAGGTGCGGTGACGAGGCTAGTGTTTGCTGTATAATTTGTCGAAGCTTTCGTCACCACTGCCTTATCATTGTGGCACCTTTGGAGGTCAAGATGTCGGCCCAATATGGCTGCTACAATTGACACTACTTTCTTGTCTCTCCATTCTTTGAGTTGTTGGGGTGTTTTCTTGACTCTACATCATACAAGTGTTTGCTTGCTAGAGTTGTCGGGCGCTCTCAAACCCGCTCTCAAACCCAATCACACGTTTGTAGTAGCCAAACGGTGAATTTGGTGATGTCTTCTCTCTCGTCTTCATCTCCGCCAAAAGGAAACCAAAAGGGAGGTGACTGGAGCTTTAAAAAACTGGGCAATCAAGGAGGGCTAGTGTAGATGACAATCCTTTTGCTGGAGGTGGCCCCTAAAATCTAGAGATGGGGAGAAAAATTCCAAGAAGATAGCAAAGGAAAATCTAGGTCCCACCAAGATAAATCGAACAGCATAAACCTTGGTAGATGGATAAGAGCACACACCCAATTACATCACAATACTAAGACACACAAAAAAGAAAACAAAAAAACAACAAAGAAATAAAAACACACAAAATAACAAAAGAATATTGTATAGACAAGCTACATGCGTGCGCGCACACACACACACCACGCATGCACACACCAAGAGAAGGAAAATCATGTAGAAACAAATAAGGCAAAACAAAAATAAAAAAAACAAAACCCGCAAAAGACCAAAACCTAGGAGGAACCATGACACAACATCAATGGGACCACCAAAGACAAGCAAGTCAGCAGCTGGCTATCGGAGGAGACGGTGGGCACAATCGTCAGCAACCATTGAGGCAACACTAGCAAGCAAACACTGGCATGATGTAGAGTCAAGAAAACGCGCCAACAACTAAAAGAATGGAGAGACAAGTAAGTAGTGCCAATTGTAGCAGCCATATCGGGCCGACAGCTTGACCTCCAAAGGTGCCACAATGACAAGGTAGTGGTGGCGAAAGCTTCGACAAATTATACATCAAACTCCAGTCGCAACAAAAACAAGGCAACATCTATCAATGTGATGGTCTAGCTAGGCAAAGGTATGCCATGTCATTGAAGGAAGCCGAAGGGGAGGTAGAGTAGTTTGCTCACTAAATTGTATGTGCACATAGACTGCAACAGCACCCGCTAAGGCAAGTCGTGGTGCTAGCCAAATAATGATGACGAGCACACGGAGGAGATTGGGGCACCCAATCGATGGCAGGGAACAAGGGCAAAATGCTAGCTTGGCATTAGTGGACTTTCACATGGTGAGTTTGTTAACTCACAAAAAGATTTGAATAGGGCTTTCTCACGTAGCCTATAAGTAGGTAGGGATAGTTAAGTTTTTATTTTAGATTATGAAAATGTCTTTTCCAAACTATGCAAAAGTTAACCGCTCTCCTTAATCCTTTACACGAAGAGTGTGGGTTATGAAATCCATTATATTAAGGAGTTCTTAGAACGTAAAAGGAAAATAGTTCACGATGACATCATCTCTATCCTCCCCCCCCCCCCCCCCCTACCCTCTCTCTCTCTCTCTCTCTCTCTCTCTCTCTCACACACACACAAGAATGTGTGGGTGTTTCTTTTATTTTCCTCTTGAGTAACAAGTCTTGAGTGGAAGACGTCTCTTGGACTTCTTCCCATGAAGTTGAAAACTTCTCCCCTCTCTCCCTCTCTCTCTTACACACACACACACACACAAGGTAGATCAAGGTTACCCAATATCCTAGAAGTTAAAGAGTTTTAGACTCCTGCAGTAAGGATAGTTGACGTTATTTTTCTTCTTCTTCTTGGGTGTGTGTAGCCACCATAGAGCCATGTTGGGTCCTCCTATATAATTAAAATGGGATAGGCAACGGGAATCTAATATAGAGCGAGGGCGGTGCACGACACGCATGGCAACGACTCAACGAGGTGTTGCTATCTGCGAGCATCACTCGACTTGGCACCAGTAAAATAGAAGGCTTTGCAAGCTCGACAATCCTGTGGGCCCGACATCTGCCAATGACTGCGCACCAAGTGTATGTTCCAAATTTTCCGCCCAGCTGTTTCACTTTCAGCTGAACAGCGGTTGACCGTTAGACATGACATTCAAATCCCCAAACTATCCTGTTCATTAACGGCCTCTCGCTAATTTTATAAAGGTTTCAACTTTAAACTAATGTTCAAAGTTAAAACAAACCATGATATGTGAGTACTTTTGAGCACCACAGTGTGTGCGCGCGTGCAAGACAATCGTCAGCTAAAATATGCAAACAACCATGCTAAACCTCTAGTGACATGCTAGACAAGTTTGAAGCCCCACAAAGAGTGCAAAATTCTTGATAGTAGATGATTATTCTTTTTTCCCGATCTGTAAACCCCGCAAGAGTTATGTGGGATGGCTCTCTCTCTCTCTCTCTCTCTCTCTCTCTCTCGAATTTGCTAGATTCAACTTGCATAGCTAGTTTTATGTGATTTTGAATAGTGAAGATGTTAGTATGTTGTCCACATTTAAGAAAACACCGATTAGCTAGAATCTTTTGAAGATGCTCTCTATGATTAGTTAGCAAAGGCAAGCAGAGGCAACTAGCACAAAGAGGAACATGGTGGGCAATGAGCACGTGGCTCGTAGCTTGTACAGAGGCAGCGGTCCAAGGCGAAACGTAAAGGTAGGGGTAGTGCTATGTATATCTGGAGAGATGTTTTTTAAGCACACCTTTCAAGCACCAATTGCTCAAACGCGAGTTTGCTAGAGTCAAGTTCCTTTTGCATTCGAGCTACGAGAGTTCAAAACCTTCGAGGCATTCGGAGTTTTACTCCTCTAGGAAGGCAAGGAATGAAGTGGAGGAATCTATGGGGATTTTGGCCAATAAAGGCTGCCAGTATGTACCTACGATCATTTTGAATTGTGTCTCCTTGCTTGCTCCATCTCATTAACTCATGAGATACCCTTTCACTTAGCTTATTCCTCAATCTTTGCCAGCAAATTCTCTGTCGTGGTCTCTCATTGCATAGAATTCTGAAGCTTGCAAACACAAAGGTGATATCCAGAGCCTAGCCACAAGCAGGAATCGATTCCAAGCACACCAAGAGCTTCACACTAATCCATTGCGCTAACCAACTGGCCCGGACATGTTCTCTCCTCCCATTTGCCTCCATTTTATACACATTCAGTTATTCATTGCCGAGGTTGATTGGTCTCTCTCTCTCTCTCTCTCTCTCTCTCTCTCTCTCTCTCTCTCTCTCTCTCTCTCTCTCTCTCTCTCTCTCTCTCTCTGTGGACTTTGACATGGTATCAAAGCCGTGTCCTTGGTGAAGACTGTTGGTGGAGGGGGAACTGCTAACAAAGATTGAGAAGATCTTTTCGTCACCAGCAACAACCTCTTTGCTTGCTATTCTCTGCGTTCCAAACTGCTACCCAAACGGTGCCTTTTTTCCTTAATGTTTCAAAACACTGCGGATCGGTGGCCATCCTTTGCTTGCTATCAATCACTAGAAACTCCTGCCACTAGCATTTTTGTGGGAAATAGGGTTGCAGAGAAACACACACACCTTGGAGAAGAGTCGAAGGAAACTCAGCGTACACAACAGAGAGTAGTATTACTTAGTGTGCAATGGAAAGATAAATGTAGCCTTAGAGGAATGGATGTATACACAATGCACGAGGGAAAAACCTTCGAGTGAGGGAAAAAATGCCCCAACAGTCCTAAGTGTGTTCACTCACATCACTACCACATGTATATGGTAACAAATCCCCCCTTGGAGTGATGTGGTGAACGAGAGTTGGCACATAGAGTATAGGGAAGTGCCATGCCCTGAGGACATGATCAGTTGACAAAGGCGAGTAAGCCCAAAGCTTTGCAAAAAGCTTCAAACTTCTCACAATACTGTCGTTGTGAAAAGATCCGCAAGGTTATCCTGTGTTGGCACATAAGTCAAGATTATCAATCCTACTGAGAGACTCTCCCTGACATAGTGCTAATGCACCTCAATGTGCTTTGTGCGAGCATGAAAAAGTGGGTTCTTCACAACTGCCAATGCACTCTCACTATCAGTGTAGATGGTGTTGGCAGTGTCTTGTCCAACACCCAAATCAGTTATAATGGAAATGGCCCATGAACTTTGGGAATAGAGGAATTAAGAGAATTAGAGTGAGCATTTTTATGAGACTACTTTGAGAACATAGAGGGTGAACTTAATTAGCAGTAGCAACAACAAAACCACTCTTAATTAACTTGGCATGAAAAATACTTTTTCAAGAGAGAGAGAGAATTAGACAACATTTGAGGACCGGATTTATGTGGAACCGGTCTCCCCTCCAATAGGCTTTTGTATTATAGATTCTCCCATAAAGAGAGTGTTAACCCTCACGGCTCACGGACACCCTATCACCTACGAGACGGACGTTGTAACCTACGGCGGACATTGTATTATTTATTGGTGGAGTCAGGTACCGGTATGGATGTTGTAACCTACGGTGGACATTGTATTATTTATTGGTAGAGTCAGGTACCGGGCTTGCGGTCCAATAGGAAAGAGTAAGAGTGATCGCCGATGAGAGGCGCACTCTAACTGGAACATTCAAGGGATTAGTTGGCTAAGCATGGGCGCCCAAGTGTGAATGGGGCGAGCTCATATAAAAGTCAACTAAACCTAAAATTCACTCATTCTCTCATTTGTGCAATAGAAGAGTTCTCTTGCTCCATCTCCATCTCCATCTTCTTCTTCTTCACCTCCTTGTGTGTGTGTGTGTGTGTGTATGTGTGTGTGAGAGAGAGAGAGAGAGAGTGTGTGGGCGATCGAGCATTACGAAGGCACGATGGAGGTGAAGCGGTTGAGCGCGGCGTAGCGGCGTCTCCTTCTTCTTCACGGCGAGGAATCCTCCACGAAGCAAGCGTAGAGCGGTGAGTGACACACCATCGCCTTCTTTGAGCTTATTAGTTTAGGCTTATTGTGTGCTTGGAGCCATTTGTAGCTTGCACACGGTGTATCGGCAAGTTCCTTGCATTGACACGTGCGACATACACGCACATTTTTGGCGCCATTGCCGGGGAATGCCATACACCAAGCTCGAGTCTCCGTGGTGCAATTTCTATTATAGGAAAGGCAAGGAAGAAGTGTGTGTGTGTGTTGAGAAGAGGGATTTGGTGTTATACTGTGTGTTTTTTTTGTTAATAGAGTTTTCAAAGGTTCTGTGTTTATTCTCTGTATATTAAGGTTCTGTGTTTATTCTCTTTATATTAAGGTAGTTAGTTTTCTTTGTTAATAGAGATTTCAAAGGTTCTGTGTTTATTCTCTGTGTATTAAGGTAGTTAGTTTTCTGTGTATAGTAAGTAGGAAGTAGATTAGTGAAAGTTAATAGAGTGTGTTAGTGTGTAAGAGTAGGTGTATTATTTAGAAGTAGGTAGATAGAGTGTGTGTGTACTCTCGCACAGGCCGCGGCGACCTTATCCTTTTTATTAAAAAAATTTAAAAAAATTAAAAATTTTAAAGGTAGAACCGGGATCGGGAATATCTCCCAAACCCAAGCCCAGACCCAAGCCCAAGCTCACGCTCAGGCCTAGGCCTCAGTCGCCTTTTAAAAAAACGAATTTTAGCTTCACACGTAGCTAAAAATCGATTTTTTGAGGACCAACGGAACGTCAGATGCCCGAAAATTGTGTTGTAAAGCACACAGCGACTCTCTAAGTGATACGCTCGTTTCGAGCTATCACACACTTTAATCAAAAAAATCAAACATCAAAAACAAGAAAAAATCAAGTAAAAAACGAAGTGCAAAACACCCAGAAAACAAAGCAAGTAACCTTTGAGGGTACTTGCCGACACTTGTAGGGTACCCAAAGCACATGTATCTACGCTCTGGTCGTGTGCTAGAGTCCAAACAACTAGCTAGTGCTTCGATTTACGGGGGTACTCACTATCCTTCCACGTTAGGGTCTACGCCCTCGGCGGGGACCCAAGGTAGTGCAACCCAAGACCCAAATATAGCGGCTAGCGACTCTTCCTCTGACTACGATATTATGGAAGAGCATCTTACACAAAGCCCCGGGGAAACAAATGAAACCGTACCTAGCTCGGCCCAACAACCTGGAACTAGCGTTTTTAGCGATTTGATGGAAACTTTTAGTAGAGCTACGCGCTCTGAACCTACAGCTAGTGAAGTAAACGAAGGGGATGGGGAAGTAGAATCACCATTCACATCTCCTGTAGACCCCACACTCCCTCAGAGTGTCCACATGGACATTCCACCTACCTCATTTAATGAGGGCCCTATCGAGCTACCACCTTCCAAAGTCGCCTCTAAGGTAGCGGTGACTAAAAGTCAAAACACGGGAAGCAACATTGCATCCACCTCACGGCAACCCTCTAGTACACCAAGTTTGGACAGGGTATTTCTCAATAAAAATTGGGAATATGACCTACACACGGAGACTTTGACCGACCTATACATGGGCTACACATACCATGTGGGTTGGTTAGAAGTTGTACAATCCACATCTAGTGCCACTAGTCTAGAGGAACAACAACACATGATCTGCAATGTCATCCATAGGATTATCCAGTCCGAGAGGCAAAATCGAGGAATAAACATACCTTCGACGGCTCCTATGCGATTTTTAGACACGGGCAAAGGGAAACAACCCACTCTATCACAAATGGAGACTCCCCCAGTGAGTCCCATCGATCCCCCATATGTTGTTTCGCCAGGGGTCTCAATGCAATCTGAGCCCACAAGTGATAGCTTTACTTTTCCAAGTCTAGCTCATCTTTCCCTTGATGACACCATGGCTACCATGCCTATCCCAATGATGGGCATGCCAAGAAACACGCCATGGACCTCGTTTGTTAGTAAAGCACCGCTACATGGTAGCTCAATGCTTGCAATAGTACCTACAAGTGCGAACCAATTGTATGCACCTATGGCTCACACTCATGTAGTCCCTACCCCTCCCATTGTTTCAACTACCTATGCTCCACAACCACAATACACAAGTTCTTATTTCCATGGGACTATACCGGCTAGCATTAGCATATCACATCCGACGTCTGCTATGCCTAGGGCCACTCATATGAACTATGGACCACCACATGGCCCAACATTGTACCCAACGTGGAACCCAAGGGCTTCTTATGCACCAAGCCCAATGCCAATACCTACTCCACATGTAGTCTCTGGAGCACCTTCACCCACGGTGCCTGCTCACTTAGGTGACTTGGCAACATTTGCTCAAGCTATCGGTCGATCTATTGCTGAGAATATGCGTAACACGCCTGATAGAGAGCCTAGAAGTAAGGCACTACAAATAGCCAAGCTCATACAAAAATTTAGTGGAGACGGGGATGTGAGAAAGCATATCGAAGTGTTTGAACAAATATGTGATTCTCTAGGAGAACACAATGACCTACATAAGAGCAATGATTTAAGCCTAACCTTAAGTGGAAAGGTTGGGGATTGGTATAGAACCCTAAGGGTGGAAGAAAAAACGATTTACCCTACTCTTGGGAGACTGTTCTTAAAGGAATACATACGAGAGGGAGTGCTTTGGGGTGTAGCCTCTCAACTCCAAAAAGCCCAACGAGAGGAAGGAGAGTCGGTGAGAGACTTTATAAGTCCCTTGAAGCATTGAATTCTCGTTGTAATCCAAATGAGCGCTTCAACAATAACCAATTGCTTGATAGATTCATTAGGGGATTACGACATGAGGATATCTACAATGGCCTAGTCATTAGAGGTATCACCACTTGGGAAGCAGTCACCACCAATGTGATCCAATTGGAGGATAATTTAATGATTCAAGGAGAAAGAGTGTCTGTTGAGCCTAAATCTATTAGCTCATAAGCATCGGGGCATCAGCCAATGACCCTAAAGCCTATTGCTAAGGAGCCAAAGATATCTGAGATTACTTTAGCAGATCTCACCAAGGCTATTCGAGAGAGTCTTAGAGACAATCGTGCTCCGCAAAACAATCATATGTATCCAAGAAGGAGCAACAATGGTGCTCAGTATCCTATGGACCGCATAGTACCAGTGAATGCCCTACTTTTAGAGTAAAATTCAATGGGAACTACAATGCATGTGGAAGGTATGGTCATCAAGCTAAGGATTGCATAGTATTTAAGCGCGCGATGGCCAATAGACCAACCTTAGCATGGACAGAAACACCTCGATTGCCTGCATTGATGTCGGCCCCACCTCTTGAACAAACATCACAACATATGGTCCCTAGGGCCCAAAATGTTGTTCAAACAACACCCTTTCCACCTCCAGTGCTAGGACCGCAACCACCACATCCGAGAATCACTTCTGTGAATCAAGTGGGTTGTGAGTCATCTATTTCTTGTTTGGAAGGCTGTGAGGAAGATATAGATCCTAATATCGCCTATGGGATGGATGTGCTTGAAGAAAGTCCACAATACTACATGGAGGACTATTGGGGACAAGTCAAACCTGTATATCAAGTAGCTGCTCTTGCGGCAAGAGGCCAAAATATCAATTACACCGCTAAGAGACCACCTCTTCAATGCTATGAGTGTGGAGGTCCACATCGTGTAGCCGAGTGTCCTATTAGGCTACAAAAGAATGCCACACTAATGCAAACCAATCAAGCGAGCATGTCTACAATGCCGATACTCATGTGTAATCGATGTGGCATAGATCATTTGATTGCCCAATGTCCAAATAATCCAAATGCACCGAAGATCACGCCATTAAACTTGATTGAAGTTACCGAGGAGCCATCACCAAGTACACCCGTGGTACCAGTAAACGTACTCACACTATCGATGCTCCAAAAACAAAATTATATTCTTGAGGAAAGAGACACGGCATTAATTGCCCAATCTCAGAAAAAGAAGAAAACATGAAGAAAGAGATCGCAAAAATCAGTGAAGTCAGACTCCAATTCAAAGACCAACATAGGGACTGGTGACGACCCCGTATATATGAACGACGTTGAAGAAGATTCTAATTCAGGTGAAACCATGGAGACCAAAACAACCACTAACATAGAAACCAACAAGGAAGATCTTCATGAGCCACAATGGCCAGGATCCAAAAAGAAGATAGGAACTTATCCAAACCCTACAGAGGAGATCGAGCGAGTCAAGCAATTAAGGAGTTTGGTAGAAGATACCCAAAGGGATCTAGAACCAGCACCTAGGAAGATCCAGATTACAGACACCATGTTCCCTACGCAACAACAACCTCACCAAGTCCATAGACCCTTGGACATACCTAGTGTCATCCAAGAAGAAAGTGACTTAAAGTCATGGGAAAGTGGGCGTACTCACTTCTTGATGGAAAGAATGTTTACAGAGAGACTACCTGATCCTATCGAAGAAATGGAGATCCCATCTTCCCCACATCAAGGGACTCAAGGCCAAAAGGTGCAGTTAAACTTTGCCAAATTGATGGATTTCATGTCTTCAGAAGTTAGAACCACCATCATGTCCAAACTATATAAAGACCCCGAGCTAGTCTCAGCCCTTCGAGCCTTCCTCAATGGAGAACTGAAGTTTGGGCTACCACAATTTGCACGGATGGATGGAGCTGGGGAGATGCCAATAGAGGAGGAATACATAGATCCACAACCCAACCTAGATGAGAACCTTGTTATAGAAATACATGTTAACAAGTTGGGACAATACTTTGAGGGTGATGAATCAAATGCGACCATACCAATCACTACTAAGGGATTAACTGTGAAGGGAATCCTTGATGGTGGGGCTTGGGTTAGCATTGTGACTAAAAATTGCTGGGAAACTATGGGAAGACCTCACCTTGCGACCACAACCATAGTAGTGAAGATGGCCAATGGGTCTATTGTAAAACCTATTGGGATGCTAGAAGATCTCAAGATCAAGGTCTTTGGACATAAAATAAGGATTACCTTTATTGTTATGGATTTCTCCAAACACACTATGGCATCAGAGATGATCTTAGGACGTCCTTTCATGAGGAAAGCAAAAATGGTGCATGACTGGTCTAAAAACCATGTCTACTTGCAGTTCCAAGATTCTGTCATTCGAGTGAATCTTGTGACGGGTCAAGCACACCCTCTAGGAAACAGGTTTATAATTGATCATAGATCTGACACCACAGTTCACTCGGCCCCGTTGCAATATTGTTACATGTGTAAAGCGGACACTGATGTTGGGGAAGATTCTCCTTATATGGATGTACTACCTGGGATGACTGAGTCGGACAATGTAGATTGGGTCCACCTAGCAGCAACCATAGACACTTGGGGGAATAGGGGGACGACCTGGGTAACACCTGAGGGGGATGAAATGCCCGTACCCTTAAATATGCTACAAGCAATGCATATAGCTTTTGACAAGACTCATCATAAAAGAACGAAGAAAACATACAAGTGGATCCCTAAATCTTCTTTAGCGACCATAGCTAGTGCTAAAAAATAGAAGCCTTGTAAGAAACGTACCACTCGCTCCAAGAAAAGAAAGAAAATGTTGCAGTGGATCCCTAAACGATTATTGGAAGCCCAAGGCTACTATCGAGGAAATGATCAAATTTGGGTGCCAAAACATAGATTGTGTTCTTACCTGTCACCTGATCCATATGAACCCACTCCTGTAGCTCCAAAACAAATCAACAATCGCGGAAAGAAAAAAATCACAGAATGCTACACACCCGCTCCAGAGCTAGTTTGGGTACCAAAGAAAGAACGATTTGTTCCACCTAGCTTAGGAAGGGGGGAGTCCCATGAAGCTTCTAGCTCCTCATGTAATGCATCCATAGAGGTAAAAGCTTCTCCACAGCCTCCACCTACAATAGTGGACCTCCATAAAGCTACAAAGGAATCCACACCTCCCAGTGTTCAAGGATCACCTGATGAACCACTTCAAGTTCGATCTTGGGAGAGTACCTTACCACCCTTGCAACTCGACGAGGCACCTAAGGTAATAAAAAACTACTGGCAAAAATCCTCACCTATTATCGACTGGAACAATTGGTTTCAAAGGATGACGAGCACATTTCAAACGATATGATCTACCCAAGGAAGGGGGGAGTGTTTGCTGACATCCATCATTCACTTGCTTCCCTCTCAACCTTGTTTCCCTGACCTCTCAATCACCAATCTTAGGGCATGTATATATAAAGCCTTATACTCACAAAAAACAAAAAAAAATAAAGAGCAAGAGCAATTAGCAAACGAGTGCACAATAAAAGTCAAAACATTGACCCAGACCTACACATTCACATCCAGAACACTGAAACAGAAACCTATGCCATAAAACACCTTTGATCCTCATCACTCGAGTGATGGAGGGTAGGTAGGATTAATACAATAGGAGTGTTTCTGTTTTAGAGTTGAGTGATTAGCAAATTTCTTTTTTCCCACTGATGTGCCTCCTAGAGGTATTCCTTGTGTTTCCTACTGTGTACAGGAGCGTGTTGCTGTTGTTAGGATTTGGACCTTCATGGAATCTTTATCTCGACTCACTCTTCAAATCAAGCGCGACCATCGACACAAACAGGTGTTTCTTGTCCATTAGCATTGCCCCTTATCGTTTTGCATCCATGTTTGTCTGCTTTGATTGTGATTGGTAGCATAATATTCAGTGCATTTGCTTAGTACCAAACATTAAATTCAATGAATTTTTTGTCATAATCACTTGTCTAAATTTAAAAATCAAGCAGTCTGACTAAGCTAGTTTGACCAAGTTAGGTGTTAGAGATCTTCTCTTAATACCATGGGGAATGCCTTCCTAATAATCAATGGTTACTTAGGTTCTTAATCCGATTTAGGCAGCATTGTGTGAAATGTACTAGGGCTTTCTAGTGGGCTTGACCCTATTGACCTTTAGCTTAAGTATTATAAAGGGAGTTTACTAGTGTGATGAGCCTGGGGAGGTGTATCAGTGTTATATGACCCCCCAAAAGTTATAAAATTAAAATGCTGAAAATGAACAAACAAAAACAAATCAAAGTGCCACAATGTAAAATCTTAAGCTGGAAGAGAAATCTCACCTTGATTAGGTACTTCACTCACATGTATCGCCTATGGTACTAGAGCCCTAGAGGTTCCCAGTGTGGGCGCTTTTCCTTGAAAAGCAAAAAACCCAAGGCATACAAAATAAGCACACACATCAAAATTGAATCACTGTGAAAAGACTTTGGGGGGTCAAAGAAAAGGTAATCAGTCAGGCGATGATTTCATGAGAAATTCCTTTTATCGTAGCTTAACTACAAGGTCTTCTAGGTATAGCCTCTAGTCAGCCCTCGAACATGAAATACTTGGCTCTCGCGATTAAACAACTTAATTGACCAGAGAAAATTATGAAACTTACCCATGGTATTAATAGTCGATCTCTAGTGCCTTTCGACCGTTAAATGAGCGACCCCAGACTTGTTTAATTTTTTACCTTCACATCTGTTTATGCATTTGATTACATTGCAATTTAATGTTTATTGCCAACAAATTGTTTAAAATTCTGTTACCAATGAATTTGTCTGCCTAAAACTGCATATGTTTTTTAATCGCTTATGAGAACGCAATTACTGTGCCAATGTTGTTTGATTTTGCAGTGACTGAAGAAGGCTAAGGACATTCATCTCAAATGCTCTTCCACCTCGACGAACGAGCTTCAACTCAATAGCTTCCGAGGACGGAATATACATCAGGAAGGGAGGCATGTTAACCCTCACGGCTCACGGACACCCTATCACCTACGAGACGGACGTTGTAACCTACGGCGGACATTGTATTATTTATTGGTAGAGTCAGGTACCGATACGGACGTTGTAACCTACGGCGGACATTGTATTATTTATTGGTAGAGTCAGGTACCGGGCTTGTCGGTCCAATAGGAAAGAGTAAGAGTGATCGCCGATGAGAGGCGCACTCTAACTGGAACATTCAAGGGATTAGTTGGCTAAGCATGGGCGCCCAAGTGTGAATGGGGCGAGCTCATATAAAAGTCAACTAAACCTAAAATTCACTCATTCTCTCATTTGTGCAATAGAAGAGTGCTCTTGCTCCATCTCCATCTCCATCTTCTTCTTCTTCACCTCCCTGTGTGCGTGTGCGTGTGTGTGTGTGTGTGTGTGTGTGTGTGTGTGTGAGAGAGAGAGAGAGAGAGAGAGAGAGAGAGTGTGGGCGATCGAGCATTACGAAGGCACGACGGCGGTGAAGTGGTTGAGCGCGGCGTAGCGGCGTCTCCTTCTTCTTCGCGGCGAGGAATCCTCCACGAAGCAAGCGTAGAGCGGTGAGTGACACACCATCGCCTTCTTTGAGCTTACTAGTTTAGGCTTGTTGTGTGCTTGGAGCCATTTGTGGCTCGCACATGGTGTATCGTCAAGTTCCTTGCATTGACACGTGCGACATACGCGCACAGAGAGACTTGGTATAATACAATATTTGTGTTCCTTGTGACCTTGGTGATGCTATGAAGATGGAAAGATTCATGCATCACGAGCATAACATAAACTTTGTAAAAGCATTAACCATCCTCGGCCTCAGTCCCAAGGCCTCAAACACTTCCGAAGGTGGAGAGAGCTAGCGGGGAACGAGGGTAGGGAAGAGGAAGAAGAATCATTCATAGGAGAAAGAAATAGTTCCTCACTTATCATCGCTAGCATACATAATAGCATAGTAATGAAGATGGAGAAGATGGCAAGCTTAAGCATTGAAGCATGCTCTTGGTTGGATTTGCATTCCATAGCCAAGAGTGTTGGTGTAGGCTCTCAACTTCTCCATCTTCATTACTATGCTATTATGTATATTAGCAAGAAGAGTTATGATGATAAATGAGGAATTATTTCTGAATGATTCTTCTTCCTCTTCCCTACCCTCATTCCCAGCTAGCTCTCTCCACCTTCGAAGGTGTTTGAGGCCTTGGGACTAAGGCCAGGGATGGTTAATGCTTTTACAAAGTTTATATTATGCTCGTGATGCATGAAGCTTTTCATCTTCATAGCATCACCAAGGTCACAAGGAACACAAAGATTGTATTATACCAAGTCTCTCTTTAGGTAAGAATCTATAATGCAAAAGCCTATTGGAGGGGGGACCGGCTTCACATAAATCCGGTCCTCAACTGTTGTCAAGTTCTCTAATTCTCTCTCACTCTCTTGCAAAATTATTGTTCGTGCCAAGTTAATTAAGTATAATGGTTATGTTGCTACCGCTAATTAAGTTCACCCTCTATGTTCTAGAGGTAGTTTCATAAAAATTCTCACTCTAATTCTCTTCATTCCGCTATTCTCAAAGTTCATGGGTCATTTTGATTACATTAGACTCCATAAGAAATATGATACGTACACACTTAATCGTAGCTGTGAAGATTGGCATGTACTCAACCTCACAATTAGAAGTAGCCACAGTATGTTGCTTCTTGCTCAACCATGAGATACAGGAACTATTGAGCATGAAATAAAAACCAATGGTGGACACTGGCGTGTCAAAACAACCAGCCCAATCTGAGTCCGAAAAAGTATGTGAATCTGGCGGCAATGATCTCCTTGGGATAAAACAAGCCAAGATGTAAAGTACCATTCAAGTAGCAAAAATTCCTCTTAACATCCTATTAATGTTTAGACCCTGGCTATGCATCAATGTGCTGACCTGTGAGACTACAAACTAAATATCTGACCTCATGTTGCATATGTAAATAAAGCATCCAATAGCAGTTTTGTAAAGAGTGACATCGGCAGGATCACCAGCATCATGAAGATTCAATTTCAAACCTGTTTCCATGGGAGTGGCAATAGGATCCTCAAGTACAAACTTACATAGCAATGTCTCTATGTAGCTTGTCTGACACAAAGCAATACTACTATCACATTGCTTAAATTGTATGTCCAAGTAATGATGCAAAAACCCCAAATCTTTTATCTTGAAAGTAGCATTCAGATCAGCCTTAAATTCAGCAATATGTGCCTCATTCGGACCAGTGATCAGCAAATCATCCACATATAGAACAATAATGAGAAGTACATCACCCGCACGCTTCACATATAAAGTGCTTTCTGTTGGACTGTTACAAAAGCCTTGTTTGACCAAATGAGTGTCGGCTTTCTCATACCAAGTACAAGGAGATTTCTTCAACCCATACAAAGATATCATACATTTTCATACTTTATTCTCTTGTCCTTTTTTGACAAAACCGTGAGGTTGTGTTACGAACTTCCTCAAATATGTCACCATTCAAGAAAGCAACAATGTCTAATTGATGTACATTCCAACCAAAATGAGTTCCCAATGCACATAGAAAATGCATTCTAGTCATAGGACAAGTGGGAGCAAAAGTTTCTCCATAATCTATACCTTTTTGATGTGCATAACCCTTTCCAACAAGTCAAGCCTTATAGCAGTCAATCTCACCATGCGGCTTGCATTTTACCTTGTAAACCTACTTCGTATCAATGCCCTTTTTTCCAAGAGGTAAATCACATAAAGTCCATGCGTCATTTTCTATAAGTGCTCATATTCTGATTGCATGGCAGCCATCCAATATTTTTTGAATTTTGTGCTTCATCAAAAGACAGAGGTTCCTCAACAAAACATAAGATAGAAACAGTCAAAGCATAACAATCTGATGTATAAGATGCATGGCAAGAACTTGAACCAGTACCACTAGACAAAGGTGCATCCAATTTATTGTCACACAAAGTATGTACCATCCATTTTGCAATACCTCTAGCCTGCTTATTCTCAACCCTTTCATCATCAAGTACATCATGTACATCTGCATCAGTAATAGGCTGATCTGTAACATTTTCAAAAATCCCCATAGGCTGTACATTTTCCTCATTGGAATTTTCATTCAAACTTCCACCACTGAAAAGAGGCAACAAACTGTTATAAATGTCTTGTAAGCTTACATTATTGTCTCAGTATATGACAGCAAGGGCTAAATAGAATCTTCCACAAACACAACATCCTGTGGAACCAAGATACGTTTTGTTTGCGGATGGTACAACATGTAACCTTTTCTTTCAGCACTATAACCAACAAAAGTGCATTTGACAGCCTTATCATCCAATTTTCTGTGTTGCTTTTGTGGCACCAAAGCATAAGTTCAATAACCAAAAACGCGCATGTGCTCAATAGAATAGAAGTCTTTCTATCATGTCGTGCTTCGTATGGAGCCATAGACTGCAAAGCTTTTGTAGGACACATGTTAAGTACATAAGTGGCACACATGATAGCCTCAAGCCAAAACAAATGCAACAAAGCTTGACTTCTGACCATACATCGTGCCGTTTTCGTAAGCGACCTGTTTTTTGTATGGAGCCATAGACTGCAAAGCTTTTTTAGGACACATGTTAAGTACATAAGTGGCACACATGATAGCCTCAAGCCAAAACAAATGCAACAAAGCTTGACTTCTAACCATACATCGTGCCGTTTTCGTAAGCGACCTGTTTTTCCTTTCAGCAACAGCATTTTGTTGCGGTGTATACAAAACTGTACATTGGTGTTTTATCCCACAACTAGCCAAAAATGCATTAAATTCATGAGACGTATACTACCCCCCTCGATCGAAACAGAGAGTGCCCATAGTACATTTCAAGACATTTTCAGCCATACTAGAAATTGCTTAAAGCACATAAACACTTCGGACCCCTCTTTAAGCGGATACACCGATGCATTCCTGGAGTAATCATCAATAAAAATCATGAAGTACGGGTAATTTTCCAAGGACGGAGTTTGCATGGGCCCACAACCATCACTATGTACAAGCTGCAACCTGCATGTAGCCCTAATTGAACCATCCTTTAGAAACTTCAAACACTGCATCTTACCCAAAATACATCCTTCAAAAACATGTTTGGCAAGTGCTTCAAGAGGTGGCAAAGAAGCAACCATATCAGATTTTGCAAATGCAGCAAAGTGATAAAATTTAGATGCCCAAAACATGCATGCCAAAGTTTTGCATTTGAAATAGCCTTGGAGTCCACAACTGCATTTGCAAAATTTTTCCCACACTTGTCATACAAAGTGCGCTTATACAACCCACGACATAAAATTCCAGATGCAATAATTTCATCACCAAAATTGAGAGCATGTATTGTTCATCTATCATCCACAAATTTGACAACAAGCTCAAGTCTAGCAAGTGAAGATCCAGACAAAAGGTTCTTTTTTATCCCAGGCATACAATGCATCAACAAGTGTGAAAGAACTTCCATTTGAAGTAATAAGCACAATCTTTCCAACTCCCTTGACAGGGTAAGAGTCATTGTTGGCACAAGTGGCTCAAGAGAAGTAAACAAGTCACGATGAGACGTAATGTGCCTGGTAGCACCATTATCAAAGTATGACACATGAGCATCTTTTAGCAATTGACATACATGCATCGTGGACAGAAGGACCATAAGTGCACTTTGCACTAAAAGCCCATTCTGCATTTACATCAGTATCACAATCTCCTTTCATAGAAGACTCAACAATAGCTACACTTGTACTAGAACCAGTCTCTTTCTTCTTAGCCTATTTTGCCTTCAATCTCAGACAATGTTAGATCAAGTGATCATTAGCTTTACAAAAATGGCAATGCATCTTCTTTTTTCCCTTTTCGCCTGAATTTTCAGACAAAGTGCTGCCAGCAAAAGCATAAGGAACAAGTGCCTTTCCACTTGTTGAAGAACCATGAGAGTACTGTTACCATTTTTTCTTTGAGCAGCAACAAAGGCCTATTCAATTACACGTTGTTTAGCCCTAGGTTTTTTTGGAAAGTGACTCTTGCAACAACAACGTGCATAATGCATCAAATTTTACTTCCTTGGGTCATAAGTCTCCAAGTACTAGCAAAAGTTTGGTAAGAATCTGGCAAAGCATCAAGAACAGTCTGCACTCACAAGGGAACTGTCAGAAATGACTTCACCTGTAGAAATAAATTGCTCATTTATCTCCTTGACACCAGCAAGGAAAGTGTCCATTTCATGTTCCTCATGCATAATCTTCGACTCCAAGTCTTCACAAAACAATGCAATTAGCTTCATTGCGACTTGCATGAAGACTAGCTAGAATATCCCAAGCCTGTTTTTCTGATTTTGTTGCACAAATGTGAGGAGTAATAGTGCGCTTCACAAACAACAAAATCAATGCATGAGTCTTCGCATCTCTTACATCCAACAAGCCTGCTCAATCATAGGCAAAATAGTTCTAATGAAAACAATCCTTCCACCAAAACCTGCAACATCCTAAACATTGCCTATATCCAAAGAACCAAGGCGTACATCAATGCCCTACACAATATTCCAAATGCCGTTTGACACAAGGACATGTTGCATCATGTAAACCCACATAGGGCACACTCACACACCCAGACAACTCAACACCACACAAGGAATTTACTTAAATTCCAACCCACACATACCACCACTCAAGAGCTCAATAAAATTACAACCCACAAGCTCAATTCAAACTCCAAACACCTCGACCTACAAGCCCTTTCCTGCCCGCAGACACTACAACGTGAGTCGAGTTGATCACACTTGAAATCACACTTCATGGTCACCAAAATATACAAGAAAAACCATCAAAAATTCAAAAATTCCATCCACAAAAGGCCTCTCTCAAACCATTGCAAAGCCTTCACCAAACTCCACTCTGTTGGACTCTTTGGAGTACCGCGAACCCTAATGGCACCGATACAAGGTCACATAGTCTTGCAGAAAGCCGCACCTTCTTCCCTCAATTCTTGCACACACACATACATAGAAACCTCAGAACTTCCATAGACTCTCCCAAGTGCAAAATTGAAGAGAGAAAGCTCTCATTCACTCCTCCACACACTCTCATTCCCCTTCAAAAGTTATCCCTCAGCCTGGACCATCACGGCACCGTGAGTGATGTGGAAATTTGAAGCCTTTTCACACCTTTTTTGACCATTTTTTGACCTTTTTTGGCCTAGTTTTGGCTAGTTTTTACCCCTGTCGTGCAATTTCGTGGGAAAAACCCCAAATAGAGTCCAAAATTCACTAAATTTTTTACGCTCGATCCTTGATACCCAAATCACTTTTCCACATCCCCAGATTACATTTTTGACCACTTCTAGGGCGGTGCTGCAGATCAGGCACCGTAAATAGACAGTTACTGCATGTCCCAAAGTTCTCGGGCAGGTCAAGGGTGCCCATACCTCCCACTTGCATTATTTACATTCTATAAAGCTCAAATACATTCCCTAGAATCAAAAGAGGCCACTTGGAACCATATACAAGGCCCCGATACCCTATCCAGGCATGTACGTTTGTTCCTAAATTCCTTTGGAACGTGAGTATATTCTTCACAGCCAAAGACTCTGAGATGCTTGTATGAGGGCATTTTGCCTGACCATACCATCTCTGACACTGAATCCTTCTGCAAAACCTTGCTAGGAGATCTATTTACAAGATGAACAGCTGTTGATACAGCTTCATCCCAAAACCCATTTGGCAGTTGTGCATTAGACAACATACTTCTGACCTTCTCTTGTATGGTCCTATTCATCCTCAGCAACACCATTTTGAGGAGGATTGTAAGGAGCAGTAAGTTCACCTTTTATACCTTTTGACTCACAAAAGTCCTGAAAGGCCTTTGAAACATACTCTCCATCATTGTCAGTGCGTAAGCATTTAAGCTTCTTGCCACTCTGATTCTCCACAAGTGTCACAAACGTTTTGAAAACACTAAACGCTTCATCCTTGTGCTTGAAAAAGTAAACCCATACTTTCCTCGAGTAATCATCTATAAATGTCATAAAGTAAGAAGCTCCCCCTAGAGATAGGTTAGGCATAGGTCCACACAAATCACTATGAACAAGTGCCAACTGTGCATCTCTTCTACTGCTTCTATGCTTATGTGGCTGCTGTGTTTGCTTACCATACAGACAATGTTCACAGAATTCAAAATCATTAAATGAAAAGCCAGGCAAATAACAGAACGAGACAAGATTTCCATTCCCTTCTTGGACATATGTCCTAACCGGCTATGCCACAAAGAAACGTTCGGCTGCTCGGTTACATTGATTACATTTTTAGAGACATTTGATACATAAATCATGTAAAGTCCTCCAGACTTTACTCCATGTGCTACTGTCATAGAACCCTTGGATATCTTCCACATGTTCTGTCCAAAAGTGGTGACGTAGCCAGCATCATCAAGTAAACCTATGCTAATCAAGCTCTTTGTAATTGTGGGAACATGTCTCACATTCTTCAACGTGAAAGAAGAGCCATTCTAAAACTTCAATTGAACATCTCCAACACTTAAGATCTCACATGTCTGCCCATTGCCTAGCCGAACATGATCTTTAGTGGTCACATAAGAGGTAAACCACTCCTTGTTTGGAGACACATGAAGTGATGCCCCTGAGTCTATAATCCAGTCACTCGGTGCATTTCCATCAGATGCTGTAAGAAGAGCTGAGTCCATTGTATTCTTCAAGAATTAGATGTCTCCTGACACTAGACTGTCATCCTTTGCAACAGTGTTTGTCACATTTATTTCTTGAATCTTCACTGAGGACTTGTTCTTCTCACCATGGTCTTTTGCTTTCTCTTTGCCTTTTTCTGCTTTCCATTCTCTGCAGTCTCTTTTCATGTGACCCTTCTTGCCCCAATGGTAGCATTCTATGTCACTCTTGCCTTTAGCACTGCGGGACTTGCTACGAGACTGATTCCTGTTTCCACCTTTGTACTTTTCTTTGGTCCTTCCCCTGACAACTAAGGCTGTTCTTTTGCCTTTTTCCATTGTCTTTCTATTGGTTTCTTCAGTAAGCAGACTTCCTTCTACACCTGCTATGTTCAAACCATCTGGAGGTGCACTATTACTCAAAGTTGTGCCAAAAGTGTCCCAACTTTCCGGCAATGTGATCAACAGGAACATAGCTCTAACAGGTTCATCAAACTTGACACCTTGAGCTGACAACTGACTATAGATTGTGTTGAATTCATTCAGATGATTGGACATAGGTGTCCCTTCTTTCATCTTCAAGTCAACAAGCTTCTTAAGCCAGTATACCTGTAAAGCTGCACTCTGCTTCTCATAAAGATCACTCAGCTTTAACCATGCTTGATAAGCTGACATCTGGTCTGCTACATTGAAGTAAACGCTTTCCGCCAAAGTCAGCATAATGGTAGAAAGTGCCAATTCATCCATTTCGCTCCATTCATCTTCGTCCATATCTTCTGGTTTTATCCCCTTGAGCTTTATAGGTTTTATCTGCTTCTTTTGTACCAACACATGCCAAATCTGCTTCTTCCACAATGGGAAATTGGTTCCATCCAGCTTCTTGATATTGTAAAGAGCAGTGTCCTGTGATCCAGCCATAGCTACACTTCACAGTAGTTTACTTTCTTGGGAAAAATTCGGCAGAGTTTCCCCTGTAAACTGACCTCTGAACCAATATCAACCTGTCAAATGAACCAAGAAAGCTTCAGATTCTGCATAAATTTCGGCAGAGTCTCCTTTGTAAAATGGCTCTGGTGTACTAAAAAACAGACCAAAAAACAGCTCAAAAAGCACTGTCTCTCTGACACTGTAAGCTGCGGGTAAACCTGTCCTGCACCTGTACTGTCTCTCACTGTCCTGTCACTGTCTTGTAAGCATAGACTGGGACAATGCCTCAATGGCAGTAAAGCAAAGATGCAATCCCAAGTGTCTAACTCACAGTCAATACATCCTAGCTGCCTATCTAAGGGTGCTCGAGGGATCGCTCCAAGACCTGTATCACCGAAAGGATCTCAACATTCAAGAATCCCCCAGCTCAATAAAACCTCACTCGACCCTCAACAAAGGCTACAGTAAATCTGACAGTACATAGACTTCCCACAAAGTCATACATCCACAAATTTCCCACTATATGTTGTAACCGCTGCGGTGGTTGTTTGCTGCGTGACTCACAGCCAGCAAACCCTCAACAGACATACATCATCTCTGACAATACATCCCATGTGGAAGTACCTGCAATGTCAGGATGAAATCTGGAATATCAAGCAGCAAACACAAGCTACCTGATGAACCAGTGGATGTCGCCTACAGTCTGTGTGTAGATGCGCCCGTGTCGTATGTGACACGCCTCCAAGAACTATGAGCCGTCCTTCGATGTGTAGACAGCCACAAATCAATACTCTGGGAGTGTCGATATCCTCAGCACCTGCAGTCGTAGGCCGAAAACCCCAAATTTGCAGAGTCGGATCTGCACCCGCCGAGACCACGTAGTCGAAAATGGCCTGTGCAGACCTTTGTCGAAGCCGAACGGTAACCGAGATGACCTCAGAATGAAATTCTAAGAACACCGAGCCCTTCGGGCTCACCCACAGGATTTGGGGCCGTGTCTTCGCCTGTCGAATTTCACTCCAATCTGAGCTGGTGTCTCTAGCCTCCTGCAGTGCTGCCCCGAGCCTCGATCTGAGCTCTGATACCAGTTGAAGGAGTACGAGCGGAAGTGCGACGCGAGAGAGAGTGCGAGAAGAAGAGCACGACGATATGGTGAACTCGCTCTACTGTAATGTGTAGAGCATAGTGAGTTCTTATTAGGTTTTTACAAAAGAATATGTGTACATACCTGGCGGCCTGCACACTTACCTGGGCGACCACATTGGGCTTTATACCCCAACACTTCGTTTGCATCGACTATGTGCATATGGGCATCCACACCTGCATCCAAGCTATTATCCTTGCTAGCATGGGCACCTGCAAACTGTGACTTTGTGCACATAAAGGTCATCCACACTATCCATACCACGTATTGACAAAGGGCACTTCATGCATGTAGCAACACACAACCTTCTCTCCTTTCGTGGCGCTATCTTCAATGCTTCATGCATGGAATTTGTTCTCTTTTTCTTGCACTTTCAACTTAAGGACCGGTCGGAACAAACTTGTGAATACCTATATTCTTTGGCTATTTGTAAATGCGGAAGAAAATTCCTCTTTAGACATGGCTTCCACATGCAATAGAGCATCTTTCCAAACTCTCCAAGCATCATCAAATCTTGACCCAAATTCTGCAATAGACTCGTGCTCTCGCATAAACAAACTAGTGACCTGTTTCAGTGCATCTTGGTGAGGAATCACCTTTTTAAACCGCTTCAAAAAGCATCTCTTAAACCTGTCCCAATTCACTTTGTCATCCTATGAAAAACACTCAAACCATTCTCTTGCATTACCTTTGACCACCAGATTGATACCTGCAAGCTTTTGCGCCTCACTTGGAACTGCACAGCACAAACATATCAAGTCGAACTCATATGATGCAAGCGAATCGTCTGCATCCTCGCAACCTATGAAAATAGATGGTTGGAATGGTACCACAATCTTGAAATTCCCTTCAAAATCCAAAGTGTGCATACATCATTGCTCAAAATCCAAATTCTGGGTGCGCAACCGGCAATTCTTGCTCCCCAGCGGGACCGCCAAAGGATGATGTAGCAAAAGATGCCGTGCGCACACACACACCTAGACAACTCAACACCACACAAGGAATTTACTTAAATTCCAACCCACACACACCACCACTCAAGAGCTCAATAAAATTACTACCTACAAGCTCAATTCAAACTCCAAACACCTCGGCCTACAAGCCCTTGCCTGCCCGCAGACACTACAAGGTGCGTCGAGTTGATCAACACTTAAAATAACACTCGATGGTGACCAAAATATACAAGAAAAACCGTCGAAAAGTTTTTAAAAAAGGCCTCTCTCAAACCATTGCAGAGCATTCACCAAACTCCACTCTGTTGGACTCTTTGGAGTAGCGCCAACCCTAATGGCACGATACAGGGTCACATAGTCTTGCAAAAAGCCGCACCTTCTTCCCTCAATTCCTTGCACACACACATCCATGGAAACCTCATAAATTCCATAGACTCTCCCAAGTGCAAAATTGAAGAGAGAAAACTCTCATTCACTCCTCCACACACTCGAAAACAGGACGCGAGCGCGACGGACTGCACTAGACCACCTGTAGGAACCCTGCTTCCTCCCACACACAGAGGGGTGAAAGTGTTGATATTCCCCTTCAAAAGTTCTCCCTCTTCCTGGACCATCATGGCACCCTGAGTGATGTGGCAGTTTGAAGCCTTTTCGCACCTTTTTTTACCATTTTTTGACCTTTTTTGGCCCAGTTTTGACCCCTAGCATGCATTTTTTATGGGAAAAACCCCAAACATACTCCAAAATTCACCAAATTTTGTACGCTCAATCCTTGATACCCAAATCACTTTGCCACATCCCCAAATTCCATTTTTGACCACTTCTAGGATGGTGCACGCATCACCACAGATCAAGGCACCGTAAATAGACAGTTACTGCATGTCCCAAAGTTCTCGAGCGGGTCAAGGGTGCCCATACCTCCCACTTGCATTATGTAAATTCTAAAAATCTCAAACACATTCCCTAGAACCAAAAGAGGCCGCTTGGAACCATATCCAAGGCCCTAATGCCCTATTCAGACATGTACGTGTGTCCGACTGTTGGCACGTGAACCTGACTATTCACAATGTGTACACGCTGCATCATTTTTAAAACTTGAAACCACTTTTTAGAGCTCCCAAATGCATGTATTTACATCCTTTTGTACATATGACCATGTATATACGCACTAGTTTGTACATACCAAAAGTGGTTTATCAACGTGATGTAAATATTGCCCGAAAAGAGGACAAACGAAGTGGAAAGGACACGAATATTTCCCGAAAAGAGGACAAATGAAGCGGAAAGGACACGTGCTATATAGCACAATCGTGGAAGATTGTAAGGGACCTGTTAAGTAGGAAATGGCACTGACAAAAAATTTGCACAAAATGACGAAATAGCCTACACATTATTGCCTATAATGAAAACGGAGGTCGAAAGAGCCTAAATGAAAATTATGAGCAAACCAAACTCTACGAGTATGCCTAAAGAATTTTTCGACCTGCTCATGCTCAACAAAGCTCACTGAAATCTGAAAATGTGAGCAGGCGTGTGTTGGCAATGCTAGCTACGAAGCTCGGAATGACACAACCTGCTTTGATACCAATTGTTGAAAATAGGGTTCCAAGGAAACTCACACAGCTTGGAGAAGAGGAAGGAAGCTCAAGGCACACAACATAGAGTAGTATTACTTAGTGTACAATAGAAAGATAAATGTAGCCCTAGAGTGATACGCGTAATAATATACAATGCACAGGGGGGACCTGCTAGTGGAAAAAAATGTCCCGGTAGTCCTAAGTGTCTTCACACACATCACTACCATATGTATGTGGTAACACTTTTGAAACGCTAGTTGGCAGTGCCCTTCGGTGACAGCGCCACTGCTTCTCGCTGCGACTGTTTTAGACGCTACCCTACAGCGCGACGGCGACCAATTCTATAGTGTATTTCAAAACGTTGTTGGCCACCAAGGTGTTCTCCCCTTGCAACGGAAACGCGCCACCCGCCCCCACTAACCCAACGTTTTCAAACGATACGGGTTGATTTGGATAGGGAATTTTTGAAGCCTCACACAAGAAAGTAGCTGACAAGGAGGAAGTTTCTTTGGAGCGCTTGGGAGGACTTCAAAGCTCAAGCTTAAGAGTGAAGCTTTGTGGATTGGCTTGGGTTGGTATTGGTTATTTTATTGGCTTGGTTCGTGTGGCCATCCTTGGAGTGCGAGAAAGCTTCCCGAGATTCCAGGTCTTGCAAGTTCATCATGGCCCCCCCTTGCTCGAGCGTCGGAGACAAATTGAATGGCAATAACTACGCTCATTGGAATTTGATCATGCAGCTTCAATTCTCAAGGAAAAGGCTTACGGGATATTGTTGACGGCGTGGAGCCCCGTCCAACAAGGAATCTTAGCAATATGTACATCCACCTTTAAGATGACAAATATCTCAAATTGTGTGTCGATTGGGATGCGGCTAATGTGAAGGCAATGTTGGCCACTATGGAATCTCACCTTTCTCCAACTATTCATACATTGAAGACTGCCAACAATATGTGGTTCAAGCTCGTTGGAATGTTTGATCAAGATTCTACGAGATGCAAGGGTCACCCTTCTTGGACAAGTATGTTCCATTTAGTTTCCACGAGGAAGTTCCATGCAATCATTCCCTTATGAAGGCTAAAGTTATTCATGATCAACTATTGGCTATGAAAAGTGCACTGACAAGTACTCAGTTAGCTGCTTTGGTCCTCACGAAGTTGCCTAAGAAGTATGAAACGGTGTCTAGGACACTTCGGCTACAAGTCACGAAGGAAAAGCCGGAATTTGATGATCTCATCTCTTTTCTCATTGAGGAGGAAGTCGTGTTGATAACTCAAGGCCAAATTCCAATTTCTGAGACAACAAGTGAGGAAGCACTTGCTGCTTTGGATTCAAGAAAGTGGAGCAAGAACCGTTGTTACAATGGTGGAAAGAGTGTTCATTTGGCCAAGGATTGCAGATCTAAAGGCAAAGACATAAATTCTACAAAGGACAAAGGTAAAAGCAAGCATCAGGAGGAAAGCAGTGATAGTGACTCAGGGAAGGATAGCAAAGAGGCTACAAGTGTGGTGATGACTACACTGGCACGGACTCCCGCCTTCTAGTCACATAATTACCAGTGTTGTCACCAGCTTCAGTCAGAGAGAGGCTTGTGAGTGGCAGAGAGGGGGAAACAGTGCTCCGTATAATTAATTTGGACCCTTGTGTTGGGGTTCCAGTTATCCGTGTTTGGATCCGTAGGTCGGAGTTCCATGCACATGCATCTGGCAGGGAACCAATTAGACGTATCTAAAACACTATGGATGAGTACACCAATCCTTTTTTTTTTGTCGGACCATGGACAAGATGTGTTCCACAATTCATTATCTTGGAGTATTACATTTTGGACGTGATGTGTTCACAGTTCAGGAACGGGGATTCTTGGACGTTGTGTGGTCTACAGTTCAAAGTTTCTACAAAGGTAACCGATGCTCAAGATGGAATTCTTCTAAGCTACAAAGTTGAGGGTAGCAAAACGGAGGTATATTCAGTAGTCCAAGGCCTTCTACTGGGGTGTCCATGGTAGCGTTGAGGGTCGTCCTGCCCAACTCGGGCTGCAGTGCACGACAAAGAGACAAATATCCGCCACAAATATGCAGAAAGAGATTTTTTTAAATTATTGCCCTCGCCCCTTCCCTTTCCTCTTTGAACATTACTTTGCACAAAAACTATAGGGGGGTCACTTTAGATTCCCTTAATGCAACCCAAAAAAGCGTTGAACTCTCTCTCTCTCTCTCTCTCTCTCTCTCTCTCTCTCTCACACACACACACACACACACACACACATTCATTCATGCTCGCTCAAAGTATACGTATATCACGCCCTCTCATTCCCTTGCACGTATCTTCCAAATATACCACAAGCAATCCAGTCCAAAGGCAATCTTGTAGGAAAATGGTAAGAACAGTCAAATACTTGAAGCACTTAGAAGTATAGTTTGAAATTAAGTTCTTGCTAAAAGACAAAAAGAAAATTCTCAAAGTTTATCCCTTGTGAATCATTTTGAGGAGAAATTTTTGACAAGAAAAGCCTCATGCGATGTTGATATGCACATGCCTCGAATACCCATCAACGATAAAGACGCAATGCCGCAATCTTATGGTTTTCAAGTAATGTCATCGTAGTTCACTTTCCAATGTCCATCTTGCTAGAAATGTGTGACAATATAAAGCATCATGTTATGAAACTGCTTCGAATTTGTAGTATCAAAATTACAAAGGCATCTACAGTATAATAGCATTGTAGAACATGTATGTACCACACCCAACTGCCCTTATAGCCGATGTAATTATGGTCCCTAGATGACGTCATGGCTCAACACGAGCATGACAAGACCTTGTAATTATTTGGGTTGATAAATATAATTCACTCACTATTGTGAGTTTTGCTATTAAAAAAAAAAAAAAAAGATGTATGTACACACAAAGTCTTCTCAAGAACAAAAGCTAAAAGGTTCTCACGTGAGGAGGAAAAGAATCTATCACAAAAGCATAGTGGAAAGACCAAAGGGAAGCTTTTGACCCCGTGTCTCCCCCTGTCCATGAGATGGCCTTGTAGGATGCCCCACTACTTGAAAGGTAAGAGCCCTTAGCCTAAGGGGGAGATAGAGGTTGACCTTTTTCCAGAATCTTTTGAAGGTTGCAAACACAAAGGAAATATCCAGAGCCCATCCACAGGTGGGAATCCACTCCAAGCACACCAAGAGCTTCACACTAATCCATTGCGCTAGCCAAGTGGCCCCTCGTTAATAGGTGACACGGGGTTGATTCAAGGGATCAACGGCGAGCAACGGATCCACCATCGATTCATTTCGAGGAAGCGCATAAGGGAATGGTCCCCGTCCGTCGTCGGGGTTCGACCCTACAACCTGCCCCTTCACACTCCCACGCTCAATCCATCTCGCCTAGCGCGCCACGTTAAAAGCTATGCGAGGCCTGCGCTATATAAGTGTTGCCCCCCCCCCCCCCCCCCCCCCCCCCCCCCTGCTGCGTTGATCCGACCGCCCAAGGCTCTCCGCCTCGCTGAAAATACGCCCCCGCCGTTGATCCCTCGAGTGACACCCCGTGTCACTTATAAACGAGGCAAGTGGCCGGATAAGTTCTCTCCTCCCATTTCGCGCTCACACATATAAGGCTATGGTCACGCGAAGCTTAGTTTTTCGTAAGCTAAGCCGGCAAAGTCTGACGCGAGGTAGCTTTTCACAAGTATTGATCGGCTTCGTACGCTAACTATGCCTAAAAAAGCATAGTCACACAACTATGCCCACCCACTGCCGGTCAGCGCCAACTCTCTCTCTCTCCTACTTGCGACTTGCTCTTCCTCTCTCTACCTACTACCGACGATGGATGCGTTGAGCGTCTGTCAGAGGCTTAGTTCTAACTAAGCCTCGCGTGACCATGCTCTAAAAGGCTCGTGCACCTCTTCCTTGCAAACTCGTCGCCACTTGGCCCATCCCTCACTTTCAAGAGAGTATCTAAGCATATACCCTCTACGTACTAGCTGAAAGGACCTCTCACAACCTTTAAGGCTCCAAGAATCACAAGACTTAGTAAGCTACGTGAATCTTGTTACCCCTACACGGTCACTATTCCGTATAGTAACATTGTCTCCCATTCGAGATTGTCCGAGAAACACTATGAGCCCCAAGCAAGCGCACTAGAGAAAAGCCTTGGATCATATTTGACACGTTTGTATAGAAGGAAATTAGAGACGTATCAATTTGTGGCTTTGACAAATTGTCTTCTTTTCATGAAAGCTTGTGACGCCAGAAACAACCTTTGCCAATAACTAACATCAAGGGCCCTCAATTAACCTTTGCCAATAACTAACATCAAGGGCCCTCAAATTTTTTACGGTCCTCAAAATAGCCAAATGCAACTTGAAACCTGTTAAAAGATTCTCATGGAGGAACAACACCAAAGCCTCGTCGCCATGGCAATGGGCAAACTGGGAAGTAATCGCTCGATCGGTAGTCCAAGGTGGCCTCGGAATTCTCAACCCTGTTGTCCATGTTGAGGTCCTCTGTGTGCCAAGTTTGTGGTCATTTGCAAAACAAGATCAGTCTTGGGCTATCATGACTAGGGATGTGATAGACAAGGCCAAACTTTGCTCTAAAGATGGTAAGTGGAAAGGGATTGAGGTGCATGACAAACTATTGGCCCCAAGGTGGTCTACCTTGAGACTGGGTGGCATCACCGGAGAGTTGGTGCAAATGTGTAATAGAGTAACATGAGTACTGGAATGGGGTGAATTAACCAGATACTTCCAGAACTCCATCTCGCATTGGTTCCCTTGGCTATCTAAAGTTACTAATGTAATTTTGAACCCTTATTGGAGAGAAATTGCAAGAAGCATGAACAATAAAGGACTGCAGTGGTTGATCCACTTATGGGACAACAAGTGTTGGAAATCCTCTAACCAGTTGGATGCCCAGTTTCAACTCAATGGCACTGAGAAGCTACTTGTCAACAAAGTTGTTGAAGGCCTGGACAATATTCTGATGCCGGTTTGGGAATCTACTTTTAAGTAGAAAGCTTGGAAATGGCCCATGAGTAGCCAATTCTTCGAACCTCATACCAAGGGCATCTACCAAGCGTTAATGCACAAGGCTAATTGGTTCACCCCTCTGAACAAACAGTGGAAGATACAATGGCCAGAAGCTCAAGGAGTTGAGGTCACAAAGAACATTTGGAAACCACGGTGGCATCATTTTATGAAGATATTTTTGTGGAAGGTGTTGTGGGGGCTTTGCCGAAGGGCGTCAAGTTTCAGGCATGTGATATCAGGTTCGATAGATAGATAGGGTGCAGATTAGCTAGCGAAGACCTCACCCATCTTTTCATGGAATGCCCGACAATTAAAGGCATGATAGGGAAGGTGTGCAAATGGATACAAAAAACATGGAAGATAGGGTTTCTCAAGAAGGATATGTGCCTTGGTGGAAAACTCGGATGATTGGCTTCGGGCATCCCTCGCATCCGGTTGGGCCTTGCCTTGTAAAGCACTAGGCTTTTGATAATAGTATGTTACTAATGTAATCATATGCCCCTCAAGGCTCGGTATGAGCTTGAGGCTGATGTGTATATTTCTTCGTGGCATTCTAATACAATCACTAGCAATTATGAGTTTTGCCCCAAAAAAAAAAAAAAAACAACAACTTAGCATATGAAACTTTACCCTGCCGTTTCTCCCATGTTCCCACGCACAGACACAACTCTTGCACACAAGACACAACTCTTGCACGTGCACGCGCACGTGTACACACACACATAGAATGCAGCCTACGCTTGGTGTCCTCGCAACCTCAACTCGCAGCTTCCTCTATGACCCTGGTTATAATCCTCACGAGCTCAGGTCCTCACCGTGCTCAATCCAAGCTGCAATGCGCAAGGAGTCAAATACCCACCACAGACACGCATAGAAAGAGGGAAAAAAATTAATGTCTACCCTCGTCCCTCCACTTTCCTCTTTGAACATCACTTTGCAGCCCAAAAAAAATGTGTGTGTGTGTGTGTGTGTGTGTGTGTGTGTGTGTGTGTGTGGAGAGAGAGAGAGAGAGAGAGAGAGAGAGGCATGTATCCCACACCCACCCAATCTCAATTTACCATCCTCCTCTATGATCCTAGCTACAGCCCCCAACACTCATACCCTCCAGAGCTCAGGTCATCGTCCTATCACAACACCAAATGGCACGAAGTCTTCAATGAAGACCTCGTTGTGGAATATACAACTGAGAAGTGCGCACGAGAATCTCGAGGACATTGGACGGCTAGCAAAAATACGTGGATTGGTTCCTCCCATGGACTTGAACCCCTTACCTAGGCTATAGCAACAAAACGGGCTAACCAGGCAGGGGCATGTGTTTTGTTGTCCCAAATGCCCAAACAAAAACCTATAATATATTTTCTTGTAGGCGGAAGTAAACTAGGACAAAGAAAGTAAACTCGAACACGTCCCTTTAAAATCGAATGACCGAGTTTACCTCGCATCTCGTGTGTGCATTTGTTGGCCATAGATCCCATGATGGGGTCTTCATCAAAGACCCTGTGCCCTTTAGTGTTGAGGGTCGTCTTGCCCAACCCAGGCTGCAATGCACGACAAGGAGACAAAAATCTATCATAGATACGTAGAAAGAAAAAAAAAATTACTGCCCTCGCCCCTTCCCTTTCCTCTTTGAACATCACTTTGCACAAAAACTAAAGGGGAATCCCCTTAATGCAGCCCAAAAAACGTTGTGAACACACCTACTCTCTCTCCATCTCTCTCTCTCTCTCTCTCTCTCTCTCTCTCTCTCTCACACACACACACACACATTCATATGTGCTCGAAGTATACCTACATCATGCCCTCTCATTCCCTTGCACATATCTTCCAAATATACCGCAAGCAATTGAGTCCAAAGGGAATCTTGTAGGAAAATGGTAAGAACGGTCAAATACTTGAAGCACTTAGAAGTATAGTTTGACATCAAGTTCTTGTCAGAAGAAAAAAAGAAAATTCTCAAAGTTTATGATTTATCCCTTGTGAATCATTTTGAGGAGAAAATTTTGAAAAGAAGAAGCTCGTGCGATGTTGATATGTACATGCCTCAAATACCCATCGACGATAAAGACGCAATGCCGCAATCTTATGGTTTTCAAGTGATGTCCTGGCATATTGCTAGAAATGGGACAAAGTTGCACTATGTGACAATATAAAGCATCATGTTATGAAACTGCTTCGAATTTGTAGTATCAAAATTATAAAGGCATCTACAGAGTGTAGTAGCCGAATTGATTCAGGCTTTGTAACGGGCCAATCACAGGATCGATAACGAGCCGATCAAAGGACAAAAGAAGTGTTGCCAACATCCCAAATTGAAGGTAGAAGTGTGGAATGCACATTGCAACCACGGAATGAGAGCATTGTAGAAGATGAGTGTACCACACAAAGACTTCTTAAGAACAAAAGCTAAAAGGTTCTCACGTGGGGAGGAAAAGAATCTATGACCCATGCTATATTAGCACGATGTCTTACATTCCTGCGATTGCTTGTCTTAATCCTTGGCCGTCCATGAGATGGCTTGTAGGATTCCCCACTAAAAAAATTGAAAGTTAAGAGAAGGGGGAGATAGAGGCTTACCTTTTTCCAAAGGAAGCCGGTCAAATTTTATCGAGACAACGGTGATGGTCACTCAATGCTGTGATGGAGCGCGGCTTGGGAAACAATAGGTTCACTTTATCCAAATCCTATTCAACCCAAGAAATTAAATTCAAATAGAAGGAACCAAATCCATCTCAAATATTTCTACAAAAATAGTTAATAAATTTGAAACTTATATAGATATTAAGCTTCTGAGATTTGGCATAAGTGTTGTAGCCCCTAGAGAAATTTTGAATTTAGCGAACGCTTAGCTTCTTCGCATGGCATGCGAGTGGAAAAATAGTAGGTGGTTGTTCTTTTCTTGGATAATAGGTGCTTTGACCTCATTGTTCTACCTTCTCCTACGAATCACACTTGAAATTCGCACAACCCTTACAGTGCATACAAGAGTTGCTCTTGAACCGTTGCAAGTCCGTGGTGAGACGGGGCTCTATTAATACTGAATTTATGAATATGGGACAAGTAAATAATTTGGTAAAATGTAGGGTTGGGCACGGCTAGAAAAAATACATTTTTCCTAACCAAAGAAAATAAGGGCAAACTTGAAATTCTCCCACTTTCAAAATTTAAAGTAATCTACTAACATAATACGGTGGAAGGGGGAAGGGGGAGCCCTTTACACGTGTCGCAATCTACGACCTGAAGGCTAAAGTCCAAAACTAAAAAAGGCCCTTTGCATGCGTTAAAGAGGGAGAGATGGGGAGAGAGACAGAGGCCGTACTAGTTACACTAAAACTTGTTAAAATTTCTCGGTTTTCTTTAAGGCAACCTCAAAATCTAACTGGGATTTTAGCACTGGACCCTGGTTTTTTTATAACATTGGGGCCCCGGCCCTTATTTTTGGGGGGTTTACTAAATGAGGGAGTGGGCTATTGCTACCTTACTTCTACGAAAGGAGATTGTGCGTAGGCATTGACTCCCTGTAGCATGGCGACGCGTGGCACAGCGTGCACGATGGCCCCCGCCCTTTATATGGCCTCAGGGCTCCGCACTCTCAGTCTCACTCACTCTCTCTCTCTCGCTCTCATAATGGAGGACCTCATTAGCCGCAGCAACCCTCTTGCCAGCCCCGCTATGCATCTCCGACAACGCAGGCGGCATTGCCCAATTTTCACAGCTTCCCAAAGACATGGCCAATTATTCATTACCCCCCACAAGCAGCAGACTATCAAACTCCCTTTCATGTCCAGTAAATATCTCAAGTCCGCACACTGGCTTCCAAGGCCGCATGAAAGAAGGAAGGCGCTGCTCGTATTTGGCATCGCGACCACTGCTGCCGATAACACAGAATCCAAACAAGATGCATTCATGGATGATGAAGCCTTTACTGCCAAGCAATCTGCATTAAACTCTGGCATTGAAACTGAGGAGCCCCTTACTCCATCTGACACACTTCTTCCTCTTGTTACTGATGACAATGCATATCCCAACACTGCAGAAATGCTTGTGTTGGCATTGCAACCGCATCGTAGTAGCCCTACACAAATTGCACACACTTACAATGCCTTCACACATGCTCACTCTGAGGCCATACCGCCTCAAAATGAGGAGAGGATTCTCAAGAGAAAAAGCCAGCAACTGACCTACCTTTTCGCTGCCCTCGCTTCTAGCGTTGGCATCACCTTCCTGGCCGGGGCATCCGTCTACTATAGATTCGCTTGGCAAGTGGAGGTGGTTAAATCTGTTTTGCTTTTGCTCTGGAATTTCCATCTCAAACACATACACCAGGTTTATGCCTGCAAAGCTTTAAATGCAGGGGGGAGAAGTGCCTTGGACTGAGATGTTTGGAACTTTCTCCCTCGCTCTCGGAGCTGCGGTACGTGTTTCAGATAAAAATGGTGGACTTAAATAGTGAATCATGAAGAGCATACTAGGTCATTCAGCGATGAGACCAGCTTACAACTAAGAAAATGCTTCAATTAAATATCCACGCCATGTATGTGTGCCCACCTGCACACATATGCACCCACTTGGAAGCGCAAACATGCGTGCAAATGTGTGTGCACGTGCGTACGTGTGTGCACGTGCGCGAGAGAGAGAGAGAGAGAAAGAACTTCGTCTATAAAGTGTGTCCATATCTTCTGATTGTCAAGGAATAAAGTGACAGGAACAAAAACGTGATTATCAATAAGCTGGATTCCTTGTTTAATTCAGTAACCTTTTTACTTTTCCGGGCTAGAGTCGGCAAGCCAACAAGGGGAAAAGAGCCTCCCACCGTTGGCAAGCAGGCGGGGGTGAGAAGCAAGTTTCCCCCTCTGAGAAATAAAACATCTTTTCATGCCATGTCATTTATTCCATGTCCCCCTTGTTTAATTCAGTAACTCCCACCTTACTGGCACAATCATCAAAGGCCAGAATCTTAGCTTTGCATCAATGGCGACAATATAGACCCCAGGAGATAGCTGTGCTATATCAAATGTGTTCGCTATCACATGAATTCCAAATGCATGGATGGCCATCTCAGGTAGAGCAAATCAGAAATGGACTTTGATGTGCTTGTTCTTTGCAGGTTGGTATGGAATATTGGGCTCGTTGGGCCCATCGCGTATTGTGGCATGCATCGCTATGGAGCATGCACGAGGTACAATTCCTTCTTCATAATGCCTCTCTCTCTCTCTCTCTCTCTCTCTCTCTCTCTCTCTCTCTCTCTCTCTCTCTCTCTCTCTCACACACACACACACACACACACATGGACACCCTTCTAATTCTCTTTCTCTAATTGCCAGTCTCACCATCAACCCAGAGATGGCCCATTTGAGCTGAATGATGTTTTTGCCATCATCAACGCAATCCCTGCGATAGCCTTAATGGCGTTCGGTTTTCTACACAAAGGCTTGGTACCTGGACTTTGCTTTGGAGCGGTAAGGTCACATGAACAGCTTAAATACATACAACCACCAAAAAATGTCATAATTGGGCTGTTCTCTTTCAAGTAAATTCATTACAATAAATGAAGGGTTTATATAGGCAAAATTAATAACCATAATATGCTCCACACAGGGCCTTGGTATCACCGTATTCGGCATTGCATACATGTTTGTGCATGATGGATTGGTGCACCGACGATTTCCTGTTGGACCCATTGCCGATGTTCCTTACTTTCAGAAAGTAGCCGCAGCCCATCAAGTAATTAGTCCAAACCATTGCAAATCCAGGAAATTCATGTCGTAGACTTTCCAACTTAGCCTCTTTCTGATTTGTGCAGCTGCACCACGCAGAAACTTTCAACGGTGTTCCATATGGGCTCTTTCTGGGACCCATGGTAAGCCCTTAGGCCAATTATTTAGCATACTTGAAGTTTAAAGTAGCTTTTCATTAAATTCATAATTCATGAGGAAGTCTCTCCATTCAACACACATGATCTTGTTGATAGATGTTTGAGGTTATTTTTTCTCCCTGTAAGAAGTGGTAGAGGGAGAATGCTTTTCAATTTAAAAACTGTCGAGAACAAATTTATCCTAAAATAGCTACCATACTACCATTTTCACACGACGTCACTTTCGGGACCTCACGTGAAGTGTGTTCCCTTTCCATAAATCCCAATCACTTGATGATTGAAATCTCTTTCCAAATAAGAGCAGCTCTCCACCTTCAAATTGCTGCTTTTATTGGATTCTTTATTTGTCATCAACAGCCTCCGCTACATTGAGTCCCAAACTTGGGGCCATCTTCAAATCAATGATCCAAGTCTCCAATCATGTGCTTTTTCCTGATTATCAACATGGACACATGTCTCAAGGTTAATTGGCTGTTTTGAGAGCCTTGTGTTTGTGGCTTGAGACCACAAAAGGAACACATTGTTCCCCTTGTCATCAATTGTCGATTGCAACATTGAAAGGGTTTCAAACATTCTTAATGCATGTTCACTGTTAGTGAAAATTTTCTGCTCAGCATTGTGCATTGCTCTCTTCGATCACCATTAGATTGCCATAAACAGCTCCGCTACAATCTGCCACACCTCCTTGGAAAAGTTTGCATTATGTGTGTCCAATCACTATGTCTTGTATGCCAATGGGAAAGAAAATACATGACCTTGCTGGTTGGTTCATTTCTTGTATGCCTACACATTTCCAAGGGAAAATTAGCAATTTTTAAGAATAACAAACCAAACAAGGCACTAATATCTTGCCTCATCCTATACGATCATGCAATTCTAATTTAACACTTTTCTCTTGGATTTAAATGCACAGGAGTTGGAGGAGGTTGGTGGACGAACTGAGCTAGAAAAACTCCTCCAAAAGAGGAAAAGGGAAAAGACGAATCCTATCCAAGGCTGATCTTTCAAGTAGTTCTTCCGAGAGGGAAAAAGGAAAGAAAACACTAGTCTAGTGTGAGATACTACAATTGTACATATCCCCATACGTCCCTTGTTATTTCCAAACATGTATGCGAAGAATATCATCAAAGAAACAAGGCTGGCTGATAGTTGACGCCGCCCTGTCACAAAATTTTACATTAGTCTTGTTTGCAGCAAGGACAGTGGCCATTGAAAGCCTTTTCAGGTAGACTCCATATCTGTACCAATGTATAGCTTACTCATCATGTTGATACAACCCCAATGTTTAAAGCTTGGCTACAAAAAAATAAAACATGTTGAGACGAATACATGGCCAACATTTGAAGCATAGGCACAATAAGACTCAAACATGTTGTGACAGGTTTGAAGGCCAGTGTTGTTTTAAACTGAAGGGTATCTCTTTCCTACCAAAATATTTCTGCTTCTGAAGGGGTGTCAAAGTTTATTTGTGCATTACACACAGTTTACAGGCACTATAACTTGTCAGTGACAAAGGTAAAAACCTCTAACCATGCATATTTATTGAGATTCTTTTCTCTGGCGTACACCGAGTACTGTTTAAACTGTATTCCTGTTATTAGAAACAGCATACAGATTGGGCATGATGTTAAGCCATAAACTATGATCGCACACCATGTCCTTATATTCCAGCCTGAAAATCATCAACTCAACTTGCACACCACTCAAACTCAACGTGCTCTAGACATATTCTAGCACTTGTCGTGTGTACCGGTCATGGAACAAAAAGCAAATCTACCGTAATAGCATCTCCGCAATTTCCGGAAAACTGCCGTATGGTGCCACGTCATCATGTCTCCGCAAATTCCGGGATTCCCCTGCTGCCATTAGGGTTAGGGTTAGGGTTTCTCGTAGATTTTAGGGTTTGCAGGTTTTAGGGTTAGGGTTTCCAGAATTAGGGTTTCAGCAGCAGCTAGGGTTAGGATTTCCAGAATGCTCTCGGGCAGCCACGTCATCACTTTGTGACATACCCCCCTCTTGAAAGCATTGTAATCGCCCTCGATAACGCCTTCAAAACAGACAGAGGCCATAAACCGTCTTAGCAAACACTAACTGTTAGTACCTACGTACTAGGAACACACATCTAGCACATGTACCAATCGACAGTAACATCACACGACATCACAAGACATCACATGACATTCAACATTCATTCGGATCTTAGACCATGATTTATCGGCAATGTAGCTAGCAATCGCATCCAGATCGAATCGGGACCTCATCGATGTCCAATTGACTAACCCCTATTGCAACCATGTCTATTCGAGATCAAGTACACGAAAATGCTGCAGTCATTTCGTCTATCAGTTCTTGCACTTAAAAAGAAGAACAAATCAGTATCATATTCAAAAATTCCATTTCATAAAGTCATACAGCAGAATGCTGTCAGCTTTCAGTATCCCTGAAGCTCAAAGAGACATCAGTGACTCTAGTATCAAAATCAAGGCATCTGTTGACAAAGGAGCGGAGTAACTCCCCTCTTGTGCATCCCACTGCACCAGATCTCCGGCCAAGCTGAATTCTCGGTTCCATTTGGAGTAGACTATGCTAAACCAAAAGCCTCGAGGTAAAGTTTCACAATCTGAGGAGTATCTGCTAGGTCCTCCTCCTCCATCCACTTCGCATCCAATGCAGGATAGTTCTTGAACTTAACCAAGAACCACCTTCGAACTTTACCTTTATTCTTCGTATCCTTATGTGCCAAAACCTATTCAGGAATAAGGATCTCCTCGTTTTCTTCCACATCACGTTGCTCATCAAGCTCCCCATCATCAGGCACATCACCTTTGCAAGGTTTCAAGAGACTCAAATGAAATGCATTGTGAATCCTCCAAGTATCAGGCAGTTTCAGTCGGAAGGAGACATCGTTTATCTTTCAGAGATCTGGAACGGTCCGTAGTATCGCATTCTAAGCTTTGGAAAAAGCCTCTCCTTTCCCTTTTTCTTTCTCAGGCGTGCCTTCTCAAAACGTAAGAGCACCTAATCATCCTCCTTCAATTTCAAGTCGCCATGATGGCGATCCGCTGCCTTTTTCTATCGTTCTTGAGATTTCTGCAAAGCCTCACGAACCTTGGCAAAAGCCATATCTAAGTCTCGCGTATATTCACCTGCTTCAAAAATCTTATCTTTCGTGCTTAGGAAGGGTGGAACCTTCGCAGCACCTTCAACAATCTCAAATGGCGCCTTCCCCGTCAAAGAGTGTATCGTGTTATTGTAGGCGAATTCCACCAAAGGTAGGTACTTTTCCCTTTTGATCCGAGATATAAGACTTCAATAAATCTAGAACCACTAAGTTGGCAATCTCAGATTGCTCGTCAGTCTGCATGTGGAACGATGACGAGAACTGCAACTGCATGCCAATGTTCTTCCAAATTGCCTTCCAAAACAAACTCGTAAATCTGGGTCCCTATCGGAGACAATCGTCTCAGGCATGCCATGTAATCTGAAAATCTGAGCCACAAACAGTCTCGCTAAGTGTCACAAAGTGATGACGTGGCTACGGACAACAAAAACCCTAATTTCTGCAAAAACCCTAAAATTCCTGCAAACCCTAATTTCTGCCAAAAACCCTAATTTCCGGAAATCACGGAGGCTATTGGAAAAAATAATAATAATTTGGAAAATGATGAGCGACGCAAATTTTACTTTTTCTCTACAATATGAGAAAGAGAGAGAGGATGCTTTTGCTTTCAAGTTTTGACTCTCTGTGAGAGAGAGAGAGAGAGAGAGAGAGAGAGAGAGAGAGAGAGAGAGCAATTGCTTTTGATTTGAAGCTTTTGGGGCTCTACTTTTGGGCATCCCTTGTAACCTTTAAATTAGTGGCGAGGACCTCACTTCTCAAATCATCTGGACGCAGAGTCTAAGAGTGAATCCTGACCCACTCTCTTGTACTTTGATCTGATTAATATAAAAAGAAATACCGAAAGGGACGCCAGTCTTTGGGGCCAATATCTCTAGGCACGGAACTCCGTCGGGCCAGTGCAAATCTATTGTGATCTATGAATTGTTTGAAGTGGTTATTTGGTGCTGTCGTGATTGATTCTTGACTTGGAGTGTTCAAGTCTATTACAGTGGTATCAGAGCACGGCCGATTTCTCTTCTACGGGAAATCCGATCCCCGAAAAAAAAAAATCCGTCGCACCTATGGCTTCAGGCAATGATCAGTCGACTCCCTCTGCATCTGGAGATGCGAGCTGGGATCACAACGAAGATTCAGACAGAGAGTATGGCTCGCCTCGGCCTACTCAAGCGGAGCAAAGAGAGATGAAGCGTCGTCAATTGATCGGTGATGCAATGAAGATGATGCTCAATTTTGCGAAGGACCCAAAATTTGCAAAATATATGAGCGAGACTTATTTTCAAGAAGTGCATGAGCAGTGGCAGAAAACCACTACACCCACTCTCAAGAAACCTTCTGCTCACAAGAAATATTCAGAGAAGGAATTAAAAGAGGTGGTTGATGCACGGATTGCTCAGCTTTTTGACGTGCAAAAGAAAGCCAAAAAGCACGGCAAAAAGCAGAAGAAAAGCCTTGACTTCCCGGGATAATTGGGTTGTCAGTTGACTTTTGACACGGCAAAGAAATGGAAGAAGCATGTTCGATTTGAAGGAGTACCCAGTTCTTCTTCTTCTTCATCTGACAGTTCTTCTAGCTCTTCAGATTCAAGCGAAGAAGACAGAAAAGGTAAAAAGCGAAGCAAGAAACAAAGCTTCGGAAAGGGCAAGAAAAAGGCAAAGAAGGCTACATCTCGCCCAGAGACTGACAGTTCTACTGAGGACTCGTCTACAAACAGCTTAGATTTCGATGACGGAAACTTTTATGCGAACAAGAAGAATTTTTACAAAGCTAACCAGTATGACTTTCTCGAAGATAAAAGCAAGAAAGTCCGAGAGTTTAAGGAAGGTGGCCACTCGATCAAGTTTGATATTTTTTCAGGATACTCAAATGCTTCGAAGGCTTTGTCTTTTATACAACAGTTTGACATCGCTTTCGTGGGAGGATGCTATTCAGAGCACTCCAAGATTCGGAGAGCTGCCTCTTACTTTATGGGGAATACTCGTACTTGGTGGTCCACGCTTCTTTTAAACAAGACTGCGCCAGTTAAATGGCTGAAATTTAAGAAGCTTTTTATTTCTTCTTTGTTAACGCAAGAATATGAATGAGATATACGAGCTGCTTGGAACCATCTTCGGATGACCAAGAAAGACACAATCAATGCTTATTGTGAAAGATTCTGGAGCTCTTTTCCACCCGCCTCTTCATTCAAGAAGATCTCGTTCAAAGAACAGATTGAGCGGTTTACCTTGGGTCTACCGACAAAGATCTGAGATCACTGCTTGGAATAGAAGTCAGCTTCTATTTAGGAGTTGATGAGTCATGCGAAGCAGGGCTTTGCCATTCACTCTGGCAGTTTGACCTACCCCACAGATAAGGCCATGACACAACGAGCCGAACAGACTTCTGGGAATGAAAGTAGAAAGAAAAAGAGCAACCCAGAGAAAAAGGATGCACGACCCAAGCTTACTCCTGAGGAGAGAGCTCGCTTCATCAGAGAGGGGAAGTGCTTTGGATGTGGGGAACATGGACATATCTCCGTGAAGTGCCCTAAAAAGACACAGAAAGAACAGAATGATAAAGACGACGACAGGCCTGAGAGTTCGAGAGCAGCTGAGGAATGTGGCAAAAAAGGCAGATAGAAAAGCAGAACTGGTACCACATGGCGTGGGACTTGCACCGAATCAAATGAATGAAGGTACAAACTTTGCCGCTTTTTGAGGCAAAGTCAAGGATCAGGAAGCTCTTTTGAAGGAGCCAAGGCCAACTTCTTTTCACTTGGAATTGGCGGCTCGATTTGGAATTACGCCCGACAAACTGACGCCACAGACGGAGGTAGTTCGACTGGCACCCGGATGGGATGTTGCCATTACACCGAGCATTGCAAACTTCGTTTGCAATGACAGGGGTGTTCAGGGCACGCGAGTGACGTTCTACTCAGGATCCCTTGGTACCACAAGAACTACGCCGTGGTTGACTATCAGGTTGAGAAAGCGACTTTGATAAATGAAGGGCTTAGAGATTGTACTTGATAAACTTCAATTTCTTACTCATTCTTTTGGGAGAGAGCTGAACGATGGATAAAGGTTGAATATGTTTTGACCTGATCTAAAGAACGCCAAGATTTTTCTCCACACTCATGCCGATTGCTTTTCAAAGGGCCTGAAGATCAAACCATTGATCTGATACCTGGAAGCACGCCACCGAATCGGCCACCTTACCGTGAGAGCCGAGTACAGAATGAAAAGATTATGAACCCAGTGAAAGACCTCTTGGAAAAGGGTCTTGTCCAACCTAGTACTTCACCGTATTGCTCTCCAATGTTGGTTTTGAAGAAAGACGGATCTTGGAGAACTCTCAACGAAATCACCATCAAGAACAGATTTCCGACTCCTAGGATCGATGATATACTCCACAGGTTACAGGGATCCTCGTGCTTTAGCAGGATTGACTTGAAGAGTGGATATCATAAGATCAGGATAGCGCCAGGAGATGTCTACAAGACAGCTTTTCGGACGACTTTTGGGTTATTTGAGTTTTTGGTGATGCCTTTTGGCTTAACCAATGCTCCTGCGACATTTAACTGGATGATGACATGATTTTTTGAGAGTACAGGCTATTTGTTGGCACTTTCTTTGACGACATCATTGTTTTCTCCAAGAATGAGGCAGAACACAGAGATCATTTGCTTCAAGTCTTTCAGGCATTACGAGATCACAAGTTAGTGATTAATGCAAAGAAAAGTGAATTTTTCCTACCAGAGATACACTTTTTGGGACACAGTGTGTCAACAGTAGCAGGAGTGCAAATGGACCCGGCCAAGATAGAGACTATCCGTGATTGGCCCAATTTGAGGAATGTCCAAGAAGTTAGAAGCTTCTTGGGATTGTGTTCGTACTGCAGCCGGTTCATACGAAAGTTTGCAGAGGTTGCTTCCCCTTTGCATATCTTGACACAGAAAGGAGTACCTTTCTCGTGGGGACCCACAGAGGTGACTACCTTTCAGACATTGAAAGAGAAATTGACTACAGGACCAGATTTGACTTTGTCGGACTTGCAGAAGTCATTTGAAGTGTATTGTGATGCTTGTGGTCGTAGTCTGGGTGCGGTCTTGATGCAAGCAAGCCATGTCATAGCTTACAAGAGCCGTTTGTTCTCTAGGCCGGAGATGACAGCACAGATCTATGAGAAAGAGCTTTTGGCGGTTATCCATGCTCTTACTCAGTGGCGGCATTACCTACTCGGAGCGGATTTTACTGTCTTTACAGACCATCAGAGTTTGCGCTACTTCTTGTCACAGAAGCAGCTTTCGGAAAAGCAGATGCGCTGGGCGAACATCTTGTCACAATTCCACTTCCAGATTGTCCATGTGCAGGGACAGAAGAATGTGGTGGCAGATGCTTTGTCTAGGAAACCGTTGGTTCTGGCTATTTCCGCGATACATCATAGGAGCTTTGAGGATATGGTCGATCAGTATGCCACAGATACAGATTTTGCAGATATTTTCACACGGATACGGGATGGGGAGAAAGTAGCGGGATACTCCCTTCGGGAAGGCTACTTGATGAGAAAGACTATGTTTTGCGTTACACACCCGTTGAGGGATAAGGTTATGACTGAATGCCACTGTCCACCTTTTACAGGTCACCGCAGCTTGCTACCACCATGAAAGGGGTAGAGAGATACTTCTTTTGGCCGTGACTCAAAAAGGACATGGAAGAGTTGTGTGCAGTATGCCAGAAGGTCAAGTTTGACAGGCATAAGACATAGAGATTGTTACACCCTTTTACCCATACCCACTCGCCCCTGGGAAAGTATTGAAATGGATTTCATTTTTGATCTCCCGAGAACACAGAATGATCACGATGATTTTCCGATTACATGGCACATCTGAGACGATTGTCTCCGACAGAGACCCCAGATTTATGAGTTTGTTTTGGAAGGCAATTTGGGAGAACATTGGCACACAGTTGCAATTCTCATCATCGTTCCACTTGCAGACTGACGGGCAATTTGAGATTGCCAATTCAGTGATTTTAGATTTATTGAAGTCTTGTATCTCGGATCAGAAGACTCAATGGAAAAAGAACTTACCTTTGGTGGAATTTGCCTACAATAACACGATACACTCTTCGACGGGGAAGACGCCATGTGAGATTGTTGAAAGTGCTGCGAAGGTTCCATCCTTCCTGAGCACGAAGATTAGATATTTGAAGCGGATGAATATTCGCGAGATTTGGATACGGCTTTTGCCAACGTTCGCGAGACTTTGCAGGAGTCTCAAGAACGACAGAAAAAGGCAGCGGATCGCAATCGTCGCGACTTGAAATTGAAGGAGGATGATTGGGTGCTCTTACGTTTTGAGAAGGCACGCCATCGAAAGAAAAAGGGAAAGGAGAGGCTTTTTCCAAAGCTTAGTATACGATACTACGGACCTTTCCAAATCACTGACAAGATAAATGATGTCTCCTTCCGATTGAAACTGCCAGATACTTGGAGGATTCACAATGCATTGCATGTGAGTCTCTTGAAATTTGTTAAGGGTGATGTGCCTGATCATGGGGAGCCTGATGAGCAACCCGAAGTGGAAGAAAACGAGGAGATCCTTGTTCCTGAACAGATTTTGGCACATAACGATACGCAGAAAGGTAAAGTCCGAAGGCGGTTCTTGGTTAAGTTCAAGAACTTTCCTGCATTTGATGCGAAGTGGATGGAGGAGGAGGACCTAGCAGATACTCCTCGGATTGTGAAACTTTACCTCAATGTTTTGGTTTAGCATAGTCTACTCCAAACGGAACCCAGAAACTCAGCTTGGCCGAAGATCTAGTGCAGTGGGATGCACAAGAGGGGAGTTACTCCGCTCCTTTGCCAACAGATGCCTCGATTTTGATACTAAAGTCACTGATGTCTCTTTGAGCTTCAGGGATACTGAGAGCTGACAGTATTCTGCTGGATGACTTTATGAAATGGAATTCCTGACAATGATCCTGATTTGTTCTTGACTTCTTGTGAGTGCAGGAACTGATAGACGAAATGACTGCAGCATTTTGGTCTGATTGATCTCGAATAGACATGGTTGCAATAGGGGTTAGTCAATCGGACATCGTTGAGGTCCCGATTGGACCTAGATGTGATTGCTAGCTACATTGCCGATAAATCATGGTCTAAGATCCGAATGAATGTTGAATGTCATGTGATGTCCTGTGATATCTGGTGATGTCCTGTGATGTCGTGTGATGTGACTGTCGATTTTGTACATGTGCTAGATGTGTGTTCCTAGTACGTAGGTACTAAAAGTCACTGTCTGCTAAGACGGTTTATGGCTTTTGTCAGTTTTGCAAGCGTAATCGCGGTCGATTACAATGCTTTCAAGAGGGGGGTATGTCACAAAGTGATGACGTGGCTACGGACAGCAGAAACCCTAATTTCTGCCAAAAACCCTAAAATTCCTGCAAATACTAATTTCTGCCAAAAACCCTAATTTCCGAAAACCGCGGATTTTTTTTTGGAAAATGATGAGCGACGCAAATTTTACTTTTTCTCTACAAAATGAGAAAGAGAGAGAGAATGCTTTTGCTTTCAAGTTTTGACTCTCTGTGAGAGAGAGAGAGAGAGAGAGAGCAATTGCTTTTGATTTGAAGCTTTTGGGGCTCTGCTTTTGGGCATCCCTTGTAACCTTTAAATTAGTGGTGAGGGCCTCACTTCTCAGAGCATCTGGACACAGAGTCTGAGAGTGAATCCCGACCCACTCTCTTGTACTTTGATATGATTAATATAAAAAGAAATACCGGAAGGGGCGCCAGTCTCTGGGGCCAATATCTCTAGGCACTGAACTCCGCCGGGCCAGTGCAAATCTATTGTGATCTGTGAATTGTTTGAAGTGGTTATTTGGTGTTGTCGTGATTGATTCTTGACTTGGAGTGTCCAAGTCTATTACACTAAGTGATTTGGCTTGACTGTTTTCTTCACTGGAATGAAATGAGCCTGTTTGCTAAATCTGTCAATAACAGTCCAGATACCATCGTGACCACTCTGTGTTCTCGGGGGATAAAAAATGAAATCCATTGCAATACTTTCCCAGGGGCGGGTGGGTATGGGTAAAGGTTGTAACAATCCCTGTGCTTTATGCCTGTCAAGCTTGCCCTTCTGGCATACTAAGCAACTGCGCACAAACTCTTCCACATCCTTCTTGAGTCTCGGCCAAAAAAAGTATCTCTCTACCCCTTTCATGGTGGTAGCAATGCCACGGTGACCCGTAAAAGGTGGAGAGTGGCATTCAGTCATAACCTTTTCCCTTAACGGCTGTGTAACACACAACATGGGTGTTCTCATCATGTAGCCATCCCGAATGGAATATCCCGCTACTGTCTCCCCATCCCGTATCCGTGTGAAAACGTCTGCAAAATATGTATGTGTGGCACACTGGTCGACAATATCCTCAAAGCTCCTACATGTATCGGGAAATAGCCAGAACCAACGGCTTTTGAGACAAAGCATCTGCCACCACATTCTTATGTCCCTGCACATGGACAATCTGGAAGTGAAACTGTGACAAGATGTTCGCCCACCGCATCTACTTTTCCGAAAGCTGCTTCTATGACAAGAAGTAGCGCAAACTCTGATGGTCTGTAAAGACAATAAAATTCGCTCCGAGTAGGTAATGTCGACACTGAGTAAGAGCATGGATAACCGCCAAAAGCTCTTTCTCATAAATCTATGCTGTCATTTCTGGTCTTGAGAACAATCGGCTCTCGTAAGCAATGACATGGCCTTCTTGCATTAAGACCGCACCCATACTACGACCACAAGCATCACAATATACTTCAAATGACTTCTGCAAGTTCGGCAAAGTCAAAATTGGTCCCGTAGTCAATTTCTCTTTCAATGTCTGAAAGGCAGTCACCTCAGTGGGTCCCTACGACAATGGGACTCCTTTCTGTGTCAAGATATGCAAAGGGGAAGCAACCTCTACAAACTTTTGAATGAACCGCCTGTAGTACGAACATAGTCCCAAGAAGCTTCTAACTTTATGGACATTCTTCAAATCGGGCCAATCACGGATAGTCTCTATCTTGGCCAGATCCATTTGCACTCCATTTGCACTCCATTTGCCACTCGTCAAGTCACTGCAACTTTATAAGTTGAAAGGGGCCAGTAAATTAACCCACATTGTAGATGTTGGTCAAATGGTAGTCTTCAATGATGGTCAGGAGACCGATAGGCACGCCATGGAAGCATCTCCTAAAATTTAGGGAACTGCTATTTTTGACCGGAAAATGTGTTCGCGTCATTAGCTCTGGAATGACAAGGGGAACATTTTATTGCTCTGCTGCCAAGTCAATTGACGCACCAGTTGAGATATTTTTAGCAGGGAAAGCCCAAACTCGGAAACTGGGCGACGTGTAAGTCTATGAGCGATTCTGCCACTCTGGGAGGCAGAAACGAGCTGCATATCAACAAAGGGGGCGCCATTTTCAGCCTCAGGTGGATTGTAGCAGGTACAGAAGCTATGGAATGCTTACATTGCCCTCTATGCACAGTATGGTGACGGGAGTGATGCCCCGCACGCTACATACTGCTCTCTTTCTCCCCTACGTACAGTATGTTATGCCCCACTAGTGGGCTTCTCATTTGACCTATGTACAACTGTGGGGAAATATGCTTTCATGCCGAGGCAAGAGCCTCTTTGCACAGGAACCGGTGTAGCTAGCTGCTGAGGTCCACGAGAGGGTGATAACCTCTCGATTGCGCAGTAAATTCAGCACTGTTTGCTGCTGTTTCTACTCTGTTTTGAGACTGTTTTGTGCCCGGGATGCTTCCAGAATCAAGGGGCACCAAGCCCAAGGTGCAGGGAACAGTGTAGGGACCGTCGTGTGCCCAAATCAGGTCAAAAACAGGACTGAACCAGAAATTACAGCGACCTGGAATTTACTGTTTTGTGCTCCCGACTGAGGGATAACGCCAGTGGGATAGAGTCCTGAGCTTGGAAACTGATTCGGATTAATTTCGGTACCGTTATGCTGCCGAAATTCTGCCGAATCTGGAGCGTACTAGCTGGATGCAAGTGTTATCTTCCAAGGACTCTCTTTTTGTATTTCTCTCGCTCTAAATTAAAGAAATACCGAAAGGGGCGCCAGTCTTTGGGGCCTACAGGGTGTCGGTCTCGTGTGCGCAGTGACATTCTAGTCGTTGGATGCAACTGTGTTCTCTTCCCTTCTCAGTGCTCTGTGTAAAGTTTACAGGTAATTGAAATAGTACCGCCCTCTACGTTGTATAGGCCGGTTATATGGTTCCATCGACGGGATAGTCACTTTTTCTTCAAAAAGTGCAACGTGGATTGTTGTGGGTGAAAGCAACACAGAGTTTGTCGATATGGCAAAGAAGAGAGACCAAGTACCTGAAGAGGGATCTTCCTCACATGGCATAGAGAAAATTCCTTCAACTCTTCAAGAAGAGGACAGGTTGTTTAGAATTCAATTGCGTTGTTGCATGGACATGTTTCAACAGTTGGCTAACAACCCAAGGATGCAGGAATTCTTACAGGCTCCGACACCGGGGTTTCAACCTCCTACACAAGGCATGACTGAGCCGTTGCAGGAAAAGAAGATTTCCAATGCGCAGAGGACTCATGATGCTCAAGGGAAAGCCCATGTGGTTGAGCAACTAGCGGTGCCCAATGATCCAAAGCAACTTGCTTTAGCTGGACAGGAACCGTTTGTGAATGGTCATGGGAGCAATGAACAGGCTATGCGTCAGACCCTTCCATTACCTAATACTTATCCTGGTTATTTTGGTGGTGGTTCAGTGTTTCAAGCTATGGCTGGACCTTCCACAGGTTATATGCCAAGGAATGTGTTCGGGACAATGCAAACAGGCATGGGTAACCCTATGTACGCGAACATGGGTGTCCAACCAGGTTTTCAGGGTGCCTATGGCCAGTTTCGAGTGCCTGGAACACAATTGGTATGGCTGGTTTTTCGCAGCCATACGTACAAAATGCAGATATGACACGGAAAACAGTTGATGCAAGTGCTGGAATGAACACTCATGGAGCACCACTGTTACAAGCACCTGTTTATGATAATGTGGCTCCTTTGAGTCAGCCTAAGGATTACAAGGAAGGTGGGCAGGGAGTGAAGTTTGAAACTTTCAGAGGAACTGAGGACCAATTAAAGGTTTTGACCTTCATACAGCAATTCGATGCAGCTTATGCTGGAGGCAACTTCACGGAATCTTCAAAAATACGCAAGGCTGCCACTTTCTTGAAAGGGAATGCGCTTCAATGGTGGACCGCATTGTTGAACCAAGGTCAAGCCCCAACAACGTGGGTCCAATTCAAACAACTTTTTGCGCCTGCATGGTTGACAAACACTTTTGAAGTGGATGTGATGACGGAATGGCACGAGTTGAATGCTAAACAGTGTGCGAATCTGGAAGAGTACAATAAACGGTTTTAGGCCGCATTGTTGCCAGTCACCTCTTACAGGTTTGTGCCTTTGTCAGGAAAAATTGAGAAGTACTGTTGCGGATTGCCCAAGAAAATCAGGGACTACTGCACAAAGACTACTGTCATGAATATGTTTCAATTGATAGAGAATGCAAGAGTGGCCAACAATCTGTCAAAGGGAGATTCCCATGGATTTAATAGCCACAAGAAAGGGGCCCAGGGCAAACAGTTTTCAGCCAAGGGCAATGTTGCAGCAAAGCCTTCTGAGTCTCCTGCAAAGAAGCCCTCCATTGAAGAAGCTGATACGTCCAAGAAGCAGTCTAAATCTTCTTCGGAACGAGGACAAGGACAAAAAAGGCATTTTTCTGGCAAAACTTTTCAAGAAAGGAAAGCTCTTAGGGAGACCAAGAAATGCTACATTTGTGAACAGGAAGGACACTTTGCAAATGAGTGCCCACAGAAGAAGTCACAGGATAAGGATGACAAGTCAGACCATAAAGGGAAGAAGACAAAGCCGAGTGCATGACTTGTTCCAGATTTGGTTGGAGATCAGCCAAACACAGATGCCACGAAGCTGTGCAGAGCTTGGGGCAAAGTTAGAGACCAGACAGTGCTGGTTTTCTTTGATCCAGGAGCTCGTGCAAATTTCATATCACCAGAATCGGCATCAAAGTTGGGCATTCGTGCAAAGGAGATGGGTATGACAGGCGAAGCAGGTTTGGCATGCCCAGGACATTCAGAGCCTGTTACCTCCATTCTGGGAAAGCTTCGTCTGCACATTCAGAGCTATGTGGATGCGGAAGAATTTCATATTATGCCGCTTGAGGGCTGTGATGTGTTATTGGGTATCCCATGGTGTTACAGGTTGCATGCTATGGTGGATACTTACAACAAAAAGATTACCCTTGTACATAGAGGAAAGACTCATGTCCTTGATGTAAAGGTTAAAGGCGAGTCTGTTCCAGTTGTTTCTGCTTCTGCTATTTCATCTGTAATAAAGAATCATCTTTCTGCGTACTTGATCTTTGCAAAAGAAGTACCTCAAGTTGTATCTAATTTGTCTACCTTAGATAAAGACAGGTCAACTTTTTTGAGTGGTTTCAGTGATTGTTTTTCGGACTCTTTGCCAGGGGAGTTACCTCCTGAGAGACCTGAGGATCATACTATAGATCTTGTGCCAGGTTCTAGTCCACCGAATAGACCACCATACAAGGTTAGTGCAACCCAACAGAAAGAGATTATGGGTCAGGTCAACGAGCTTTTAGAGAAGGGGCTGATTCAGCCCAGTTCATCCCCTTTTTGTTCGCCTGTACTCTTAGTGCAAAAGAAGGATGGTTCATGGCGCATGTGCATTGACTATCGCACCTTGAATAAGAATACCATCAAGAACAGGTTTCCCATACCGAGGATAGATGACATTCTTAATCGGCTTGAGGGAGCGTCATTGTTTACAAGAATAGACCTAAAGAGCGGGTATCATCAGATACGCATTAGACCAGAAGATGTCCATAAGACTGCGTTCAGGACAACATTTGGTCTCTATGAGTTTCTTGTCATGCCATTTGGTCTCACAAATGCTTCTGCCACATTTAATAGAATGATGGACAGAATTTTTAGACCACATAGAAACTTCGTAGGTACCTTCTTTGATGACATGATTGTCTACTCAAAGTCTGAAGAGGAGCATAGGGATCACTTGACCGTAGTTTTCAATGAGCTACGCAAGAATAGGCTACTCATTAATGCGAAGAAAAGTGAGTTCTTTTTGCAAGAGATTCACTTCCTTGGGCACATTGTTTCAAAGGATGGGGTACGCATGGATCCCGCTAAAGTGGAAGCAATTAGGTCATGGCCAGACTTGAAGTCCGTACATGACATTCGAAGCTTTCTAGGCTTATGTTCCTATTACAGGAGGTTCATCCGAAATTTTGCTGAGATTGCTTCTCCACTCCATGCACTGCATGGAAAAGGAGTTACTTTCAAGTGGACAGCCAAGGAAATTTTAGCGTTCAAACACCTGAAAGAGAAGCTGACTTCAGATCCGGTAATTATTTTGCCAGATCTTTCTAAACCTTTTGTGGTTCAATGTGATGCGTGTGGCCATAGTCTTGGTGCAGTTCTAATGCAGAATGGTCAAGTAGTTGCATATGAGAGCAGAATTCTTTTGAAAACTGAAAGAAACTTGCAAGTCTATGAGAAAGAATTGCTGGCACTAATTCATGCTCTCACTAGTTGGAAACACTATTTGCTAGGGGCTGATTTTGTTGTCCAAACGGATCATCGAACCTTGCGATATTTTCTTACACAGACGAAGTTGTCTGAGAAGCACATGCGATGGGCAAACATCTTGTCAATGTTCCATTTTTAGATTGTGCATGTGCAAGGAAAAAAGAACGTGGTGGCTGATGCGTTGTCATGAAAGCCCCAAATTTCAGCAGTGTCAATTCCGTACCATTGTGAACTAGACGAAATGAAGACACAATATGCTGAAGATTCAGATTTTGCAAGGATCTATGACCAGCTTGTTGATGGGCAACATCATGAGCACTATATGCTTAAGAATGACTTTCTCATGATGCATGGAAAGTTATGCGTTACTAAACAATTACGGCCAAAGATTTTGATGGAAAGTCATGCTCCACCTTATGCTGGGCATCGTGGAATTGATGCGACAGTGAAAGGGGTTGAGGCATTCTTCTATTGGCCAGCTTTGCGTCAAGATGTTGACACATTTGTAAGATCATGCTTAGTATGCCAAAAAGTCAAATTTGACAGACAAAAGCAACCGGGATTGTTGCAGCCATTGCCGATCCCTGATAGGCCATGGGAAAGTATAGCAATGGACTTTATCTCTGATCTTCCAAGGACGCAAACAGGAAATGATGGGATTTGGACTATCATTTGTAGGTTCAGTAAGCAGGCCCATTTCATTCCTGTTAGGAAGAAGATAAAGCCAGAACACATGGTCAAGATATTCATGAGCAATATCTTTAAATATCATGGGATGCCTCAGTCAATTGTCAGTGACAGGGATCCACGTATGACGAGTCTTTTCTGGAAGGCATTGTTTGAGAACATGGGCACTACGCTCAAGTTCTCTTCTTCGTTTCATCCGCAAACTGATGGACAGTCAGAAGAGGCAAATTCTACTGTCTTGGACCTGCTCAAATGTTATTATGTCTCAGAGCACAAGGCAACACCATCTCCCATTGGTTGAATATGCTTACAATAACACTGTGCATACGTCAACAGGTAAGGCACCATTTGAGATAGTGGAAGAAGGAAAGAAAGTCCCGCCCATTTTGCAGACTAAGGACAAGATATTTGAGGCAGACAAGTATGTGCAAGATATGGATGAAACATACAGGAAGATAAAGATTGCTCTTGAGAAGACTCAGGCTAAGCAAAAGAAAGCTGCTGATTGTCACCGTCGTGAACTTGTATTTTCACTTGGTGATTGGGTACTTTTGCGTTTTGAAAAGGCCAAGTTAAGGAAAAGGAAAGGCAAGGAACGCTTGTTTCCTAAGCTCAGCATGCGATATTATGGTCCTTTTCAGATTTCAGAAAAGATCAACCATGTAGCTTACAGGTTAAAGCTACCAGAAGGCTGGAAAATACATAATGCTTTTCATGTCAGCCTTCTAAGGCCCTTTGTTGGTGATGTGCCAGAGAATATGCTTGATGAGGAACAACCCGAAGTGGAAGAATTGGATGAAATCCTTGTTCCTGAACAGATATTGGCACATAAAGAAAGAAAGGTTAGAGGAAAAGTTGCAAGACGCTATTTGGTGAAGTTCAAGAACTATCCATCGTTAGATGCCAAATGGATGGAAGAGCCTGAATTGGTTGATTCACCTCAGCTATTGCAATTGTATCTTGAAGCCTTTCAGATGGAACCCACAGTGACTTGATGCAGCCTTTTTGGAGCAAGGCAAGAGCATGGTTCATGATGCTCAAGAGAGTAGTTAAGCAATTGTATCTACCCTTTCCATACAGAATTTACCTAGAGAAGTTTGTGCTCAAGAGTACACTAGAAGACTTCTATGCTTGATATATGTGTCGTAGCCAGGTTGGTGGGATTGTTTAATCGTCCAACGCTACATTTCCGGAAGCATGTATATCTAGGATTCCCATCATAGAATATATGTGACATCAGGAGATATCCGCATGTATTATTGGCATGCAAGCGAGGTCGCTTGCAGTATTTCAAGGGTGGGGTGTGTCACCAGGAGGTGTATTTTTCATGTTGCCTTCCGTAAATAAGTATTAGATATATTTATTTTATTTTTACTTGTTTGTCCCGGAACCCTTGAAAAGGTGCAAGTTGGTATTGCATGGCCAGTGTGAAACGGCTGCAGCCAAATGGGTTTCTCACATCCGGGATCTAGTTCGGTCAGACAGGGCCTGCCCGGGCCAGTTAGCACTGAATTCTGATGAGTATGGAAGCTCGTGTGCGCCAAACTGGAATTTGGACCACTCGTCAAGTCACTGCAACTTTATAAGTTGAAAGGGGCCAGTAAATTAACCCACATTGTAGATGTTGGTCAAATGGTAGTCTTCAATGATGGTCAGGAGACCGATAGGGACGCCATGGAAGCATCTCCTAAAATTTAGGGAACTGCTATTTTTGAAAGGAAAATGTGTTCCCGTCATTAGCTCTGAAATGACAAGGGGAACATTTTATTGCCCTGCTGCCAAGTCAACTGACGCACCAGTTGAGATATTTTTAGCAGGGAAAGCCCAAACTCGGAAACTGGGCGACGTGTCAACCTGTGAGCGATTCTACCACTCTGGGAGGCAAAAAAGAGCTGCATATCAACAAAGGGGGCGCCATTTTCAGCCTCAGGTGGATTGTAGCAGGTACAGAAGCTATGGAATGCTTACCTTGCCCTCTATGCACAGTATGGTGACGGGAGTGATGCCCCGCACTCTACATACTGCTCTCTTTCTCCCCTACGTACAATATGTTATGCCCCACTAGTGGGCTTCTCATTTGACCTATGTACAACTGTGGGGGAATATGCTTTCATGCCGAGGCAAGAGCCTCTTTGCACAGGAACCAGTGTAGCTAGTTGCTGCACCAAAGCAGGTCCACGAGAGGGTGATAACCTCTCGATTGCGCAGTAAATTCAGCACTGTTTGCTTGCTGTTTTTACTCTGTTTTGAGACTGTTTTGTGCCCGGGATGCTTCCAGAATCAAGGGGCACCAAGCTCAAGGTGCAAGGAACAGTGTAGGGACCGTCGTGTGCCCAAATCAAGTCAAAAACAGGACTGAACCAGAAATTACAGCGACCTGGAATTTACTGTTTTGTGCTCCCGACTGAGGGATAATGCCAGTGGGATAGAGTCCTGAGCTTGGAAACTGATTCGGATTAATTTCGGTACCGTTATGCTGCCGAAATTCTGCCGAATCTGGAGCGTACTAGCTGGATGCAGGTGTTATCTTCCAACGACTCTCTTTTTGTAATTCTCTCTCTAAATTAAAGAAATACCGAAAGGGGCGCCAGTCTTTGGGGCCTACAGGGTGTCGGTTTCGTGTGCGCAGTGACATTCTAATCGTTGGACGCAACTGTGTTCTCTTCCCTGCTCAATGCTCTGTGTAAAGTTTACAAGTAATTGAAATAGTACCGTCCTCTACGTTGTATAGGCCGGTTATATCGTCAAAGAGAGTGCCAACAAATAGCCTGTACTCTCGAAAAATCCTGTCCATCATCCGGTTAAATGTCGCAGGAGCATTGGTTAAGCCAAAAGGCATCACCAAAAACTCAAATAACCCAAAAGTCGTCCGAAAAGCTGTCTTGTAGACGTCTCCCGGCACGATTCTGATTTGATGATATCCAATCTTCAAATCAATCCTGCTAAAGCACGAGGATCTCTGTAATCTGTCGAGTATATCATCGATCCTAGGAATCGAAAATGTGTTCTTGATGGTGATTTTGTTGAGAGCTCTATAATCGATGCACACTCTCCAAGATCCGTCTTTCTTCAAAACCAACAACACTGGAGAGCAAAACGGTAAAGTACTAGGCTAGACAAGACCCTTTTCCAAGAGGTCTTTCACTTGGTTCATAATCTCTTCATTCTGTGCTCGGCTCACACGGTAAGGTGGCCGGTTCGGCGGTGTGCTTCCAGGTATCAGATCAATGGTATGATCTTCAAGATGAGCAGGTGGTAACTCGCTTGGTAGGCCCTCTGAGAAGCAATCGGTGTGAGAGTGGAAAAAATCTTGGCGTTCTCAAGTTTAGACATATTTATCCTATCCTTATCGCTCAATTCTTTCATAAAGATCGAGTAAACAAACAGATTGGATTTCATTAATTTAGAAATGGCCGAAGCCAATACAATAGGGACAGACTCGCCATTCAGTTTAATGTCAAGTACAATGGTTCTACCCTTCTCTGTAGTCAATGTCGCTTTCCTCACCCGATAATCGACCACGGCGTTGTTCTTGTGGTACCAGGGAATTCCCAAGAAAACATCACAACCTTCCAAAGGCATTATGAAAAAGTCCTCATGCCCCAAATACCCCTGACAATGCAACCGAAGTTTGAGCTTGGGTCATGCATCCTTCCTTTCTGGGTTGCTCTTTCTCTTTCTACTTTCATTCGCTGAAGTCTGTTTGGCTCGTTGTGTCATGACTTCATCAGTGGGGTAGGTCAAATTGCCAGAGTGAATGGCAAAGCCCCGTTTCGCATGACTCATCAACTCCTGAATAGAAGCTGACTTCTATTCCAAGTAGTGATCTCGGATCTCTGTAGGTAGACCCAAGGTAAACCACTCAATCTGTTCTCTGAACGAGATCTTCTTGAATGAAGAGGCGGGTAGAAAAGAGCTCCAAAATCTCTCGCAATAAGCATCCACTATATCTCTCTTGGTCATCCGAAGATGGTTCCAAGCAGCTCGTATCTCGCGTTCATACTCTTGAGTCAACCAAGAAGAAATAAAAAGCTTCTTAAATTTCAGCCATTTAACTGACGCAGTCTTGTTTAAAAGAAGCGTGGACCACCAAGTTCAAGCATTCCCCTTAAGTAAGAGGCAACTCTCCGAATCTTGGAGTGCTCTCAGTAGGCGTCCTCCCACGAAAGCGATGTCAAACTGCTGTATAAAAGACAAAGACTTTATATCCTGAAAAAGTGTCAAATTTCTCTCAGACTTTCTTGCTTTATCTTCCAAAAAGTCATACTGGTTGGTTTTATAAAAATTCTTCTTGTTCGCATAAAAGTTGCAGTCATCAGCGTCTAAATTGTCTGTAGACGATTGTCTGTAGACGAGTCCTCTGTAGAACTGTCACTCACTAGGCGAGATTTAGACTTCTTTGCCTTTTTCTTGCCCTTTCCGAAGCATTGTTTCTTGCTTCGCTTTTTGCCTTTTCTATCTTCTTCGCTCGAATCCGAAGAGCTAGAAGAACTGGAAGAAGAAGAAGAAGAAGAAGAACTCGGTACTCCTTCAAATCGAACACGCTTCTTCTCTTTCTTTGCCCTATCAAATGTCGATTGACGACTCAAATAACCCGAGAAGTCAGTGACTTTCTTCTGCTTTTTGCCGTGTTTTTTAGCTTTGTTCTGCGCGTCAAAAAGCTGAGCAATCCGTGCATCAACCACCTCTTCTAATTCCTTCTCTGAATATCACTTGTGAGCAAAAGGTTTCTTGAGAGCGGGTTTCGGGGGTGGTGTTGTGGTTTTCTGCCACTGCTCGTGCACTTCTTGGAAAGAAGTCTCGCTCATATATTTTGCCAATTTTGGGTCCTTCGCAAAACTGAGCATCATCTTTGTTGCATCGCCGATCAATTGACGACGCTTCATCTCTCGTTGCTCCGCCTGAGTAGGCCGAGGCGGGCCATACTCTCTGTCGGAATCTTCGTTGTGATCCCTTCCCGCGTCTCCGGATGCAGAGGGAGTCGACTAATCCTTGCGTGAAGCCTTAGGTGCCGCGGAAAAAAATTGGGATCGGATTTTCCATAGAAGAGAAATTGGCCGTGCTCTGATACCACTGTAACAGACTTGGACACTCCAAGTCAAGAATTAATCGCGACAGCACCAAATAACCACTTCAAAACAGTTCACGGTTCACAATAGATTTGCATTGGCCCGACGGAGTTCCGTGCCTAGAGATATTGGCCCCAAAGACTGGCGCCCCTTTCGGTATTTCTTTTTGTCTTAATCAGTGTTCAAAGTACAAGAGTGGTTGGCTCTCACTCTCAGACTCTGCGTCCAGATGCTCTGCGGAGTGGGAGCCCAATCCACTTATTTATTTTACAAGGGTTGCCAAAAGCAGTGCTCCAAAAGCTTCAAATCAAAAGCCTAAAAATAAAAGCAAAGGCTCTTTCTCTCACCAGCTCTCTTGAGCTTCAGAAAATAAAGCAAAGTTTCTTTCTCTCTCTCTTTTTGCAATTTGCGTGGAACAAAAAGCAAATCTGCCGTAAAAGCATCTCCGCAATTTTCGGAAAACTGTCGTTCGGTGCCACGTCATCATGTCTCCGCAAATTCCGGGATTCCCTTGCTGCCATTAGGGTTAGTGTTAGGGTTTCTGGCAGATTTTAGGGTTTGCAGGTTTTAGGGTTTGCAGGTTTTAGGGTTTGCAGGTTTTAGGGTTAGGGTTTCCAGAATTAGGGTTTTCAGCAGCAGCTAGGGTTAGGGTTTCCAGAATGCTCTCGGGCAGCCACATCATCACTTTGTGACAATTTCCCGTTCCATGTTTCAGACGTCAGTAACCAAAACAGGGAATGGCATTTCATGCATGTCCCCGTTCCCCATTTCCCGTTATGGGTAACTGTCCTATATATGGGCCTAGGGGAGTTCACCTTATGGAGGCAGTGCAGCCCAGCCGGGCACCCTCTGTGGGCAGCTCTTTGCCACTCATAGCCTGCGATGTAGGGGAGGCAGATCTGCGTTTCTGCAGGCCCCTCCCTAGCCTTTTTGGTGGGTAGCGTTCTGGCGTTTTTGTGGCAGCAGTGGGCAGCCTAGGTGCAGATCTTCAACGAGTGTTCCTTCACTTGGGGCGATGGGAAGCAACTTTTCTCCTTGGAGCTTTCTACTCAAGGAAAGCCATTCGGTGTGCATCAGATGTAGAGGCAGGGCACTGCTATAGTGCAAGCCTAAGAAAGCAGACTCCCATATTCTCTAGAGGGCAGCCACACCAGCAGCCTAGAGGCATATCCCTCTCTCTCTCCAGTTCTTTCCTGATGCCAGAAGGAGGATCAATGTTGGAATTATTGCCCATGTGGAGGCCGAGTTAGTGGTCTCTTGTGCAGAAGCAAATTGCAGTAGCAGTAACGCTACAACCTGTCACATCACCACCACATGTAGCAACAACAGCACCAGGACCAATTCTTGCAGCAACAGATGGATACCCAATAATCCTGGACACTTAGGGAGAGTTCCACCTTTTACAGAGATGCCTGGAAACATGGGAGGTTGTTGGGCTGATGGTGTTCCTACGCCTGGCATGCAAGGGTATCCTTTTGGGCCACTAAAGTGAGAGGCTTCTTTCTTAAAGGGGGCATTGCAATGGTCCTCTCCCTACCTTCTTGATTCCATGGTTAGGCATGAAAGACTAGGCTTATGTTAAAGCAATTGTTTGCTTGCTTCTTCATCTTATGTGCATGAAACCACTTGAGGTTTGAAGAGAATCACACTTTAAAGACTTACGACCAAAAGTCTAGGGATGCATATTTACCTCTGATCTCTTTTAAATTGGTCACCTTGGTCGAGGAGATAAAAAAGTATTGTTGTGGCTTGCCTCTAAAGTTAAAGAGGTACTGCCTCAAGAAGTATCTTTTTCCCCAAGCAAAGAAGCAATAAAAGACCAAGCACCAGAAGCACGAAAGAAACTAAGAAGATAGAGGTAGTAGACAATCAAAATTAATACTCAACACAAACAACCTAAACCATTTAAAGATGCACATAATGATTGACGAGGATCGAAACACGAGGAATCGTCAATGTAGTAATCAATAGTACTTGAGGGTTACAAAAACGGAGTTACAAAAATGGGACTTGGTGTTGTCAATCGTCAAATGGTTGTAGCCCTATTGTGGGCGATAATCCACGGTCTATCCTCTTTAAGCCGCTCAAGCCTTCCAAGAGATCATGTGCATCTTTGCAATCCTTTATAGTTAGGACCAGGACCAATTCCAGGCGTTGCTTGTACTTAGACGCTCACTCGCGATAATTGATGTCTTCATCCTCGGTTGGTACTTCAGAAACTGAAGTATATAACTTAGAGTACGTCATACATTTACTTATGCATTCACCAAGACTTCAAATAAAGACTACCAAATCAACAGTACACAATTACAAATGCCAAAAACTGGAGTCCACGACTCTAACCGAACAAAGAAAACGTAAAGCTGAGATTAGCTAACCATTGATCAATGTCTATAAACAAATAGTATCAGATGTCTGCTACCATGGTCACGTAAAAACTAAGACCATCAAAATAAATACATAATGAATCATGAAAAAGATAAATCCAAGACTGAAGTCTGAAGTCTTGACTCTAATAACTAGTAAGCACTAAAAACCGCATGCTCAGCACTGCACTCAGAAGCCATCATCATCATCAGAGGACGATGAAGAGGACTGAAATAGGACTGAAGATGATGATGACTAAAATAGGGCTGAAATAGGACTGAAGATGATGATGAGAACTGAAATCGGCTAAAATAGGGCTGAAATTTTTTATTAAAAAAAAACATGTACGGAACCTATTCGTACGTATTGAACCGTACGGTACGGATGTACGGTACAGATAGAATCCGTACGTACGTACGGATGCAACTTTGGGGGAATGGGGAACACACTAGAAACACAAACAGATGCCTCTCTATAGCTCAGGGGACTCACAATAGCCACCGCCTGCACATCTCTCAACGCACACACGCTAGCAAGACCTTCATTAAACTCACACACACCGCCAATGCTCGTTTCAACACACCCAACGCACACCAAATCTCAATTTTCACTCCCTTTGCACCACAAAGCAGCCCGCAGGCACCGACACGCACGCAAAGAGCAAGAAAAAAGAGAGGGGGAGGGGGAAATGATGCCAGAGACGGGGGGAACGACTTCCAATTGCTCAACACAACGCACTTACAACCATAACATCGCTCATCAGCGAGCTCACAGCAAAAAAGAACAACCCCAAGGGCTCACTCTTGGCTTTCTCAACACATGCAATCCAAAACTAGGGAAAAAGCCCTTTAAAATGAGTAAAGAAGCAACTTCGATTTGGTTGCGCCTTTCGAGGGCTTTATTTGACAATTTTTGCAAGGTTTGAACTCCCTTTGCCGATTTCCTTCTCACTCCCTCTCACATTCATCACACTTGAGCTCTCGAGGATGAGGGGGCGCTAGTGCCTTCCTCACTTTGCCTTCAAAATTTTAGGGAACCCGAAACCACCCGTCGGCAGGGCTGCCACGTCATCACTGCGGAATACGGCCTCCGGCCACCGTCGGCAGGGACCAACAACACAAGCGCCGCCACAAGCCGCCATCGTGTGCCCTGAGCCGCTCAGCAACGCCCCTGCGGGCACCACCACCATGGGCAAGGCCTAGAGGAGCTCCAATGAAGGGACAACCAACCAGCCACATTATATGCACTCACCCCTGGGGTTGTAATTGCGCATGTGGGCAAAGCGAGCGCCCAACCTCCTTGGGCTCCAAAAAATTCCACAAGTTCCCCATAAAATTTCACAAGAAGTCTACGCAGTTTTTTTGGCCTTGCTTTATTGAAGGCCAGGCAGCGAGAGAGAGAGAGAGAGAGAGAGAGAGAGAGAGAGAGAGAGAGAGAGAGAGAAGGCTTAATTTTTAAGTGCTTTATTTTTGTAAGCCTATTTTAGAGGCAGTTTTAATGGACAGCTTTTGAAGCTTTTGGGCTCTGCTTTTAGCATCCCTTGTAAACTCTTTAAATTAGCCTTTGGGCTCCCACTCTGCAGAGCATCTGGACGCAGAGTCTGAGAGTGAGTCTCGAAGACTCGCTTGTACTTTGAGTTGCAGATTAATATATAAAGAAGTACCGAAAGGGGCGCCAGTCTTTGGGGCCAATATCTCTAGGCACGAAACTTCGTCGGGCCAGTGTCGAATCAATTGTGAACTGTGAACTGTTTTAAAGAGATTATTGGTGGTGTCGCGGTAGATTCTTGACTTGGAGTGTCCAAGTCTGTTACAAAGGTATCAGAGCACGGCCGATTTCTCTTCTACGGGAAATCTGATCCCTATTACGCGGCACTTATGGCTTCAGGCTAAGATCACTCGACCTCCTCTGCATCCGAAGATACGGGAAGAGACCACAACAAAGATTCACGCGAGGAATATGGCCCGCCTCGGCCTACTTAGGTGGAGCTCGAAGAGATGGAGCGTCGACGACTGATCGGCGATGCAACAAAGATGATGCTTAATTTTGCGAGGGACCCAAAATTTGCAAAATATATGAGCGAGACTTCTTTCGATGAGGTGCTTACACAGTGGCAGCAGACCAAAGAGCCACCCCTCAAACCGGCTCTCTTACTCCGAGAATGTACACAGAGCAAGAATTAGAAGAGGTGGTTGATGCACGAATTGCTCAGCTTTTTGACGAACAGAACAAAGCTAAAAAGCACGACAAAAAGCAAAAGAAAGGCGCTGACTTCCCGGGTTATTTGGGTCGTCAATCTACTTTTGAATCGGCAAGAAGGCAGAAGAAGCGTGTTCGATTTGAAGGAGTACCCAATTCTTCTTCTGACAGTTCCTCTAGCTCCTCTGACGGGAGCGAAGAAGACCGAAAAGGCAAAAAGCGAAGCAAAAAGCAAAGCTTCAAAAAGGGCAAGAAAAAGGCAAAGAAGCCTAAATCTCGCGCCGTGGTTGAGAGTTCTACAGAGGACTCGTCTTCAGACAGTTCGGACTCTGATGACAGCACCTTTTACGCAAAGAAGAAGAATTTTTATAAGGCCAACCAGTATGACTGTTTGGAAGATAAAAGCAAGAAAGTCCGAGAGTTTAAGGAATGTGGACAGTCAATTAAATTTGACACATTTTCTAATTATAGAGATGCTTCGAAGGCTTTGTCTTTTATACAGCAGTTTGACATAGCTTTCTCATGAGGGCGTTACTCAGAGCACTTAAGATTCGGAGGGCTGTCTCTTACTCTAAGGGGAATTCTCGAACTTGGTAATCCACGCTTCTCTTAAACAAGACAGCGCTAGTCAAATGGCTGAAATTCAAAAGGCTTTTTATTTCTTCTTGGCTGACTCGAGAGTATGAACGCCACATACGAACTGCTTGGAACCATCTTCGGATGACCAAGAAGGATACAGTGGCCGCTTATTGCGAGAGATTCTGGAGCTCTTTTCTACTCGCCTCTTCATTTAAGAAGATCTCGTTCAAGTAACAGATTGAGCCGTTTACCTTGGGTCTTCCTACAGAGATCCGAGATCACTGCTTAGAACAAAAGCCGACTGGCAAAGCACCTTTTGAGATTGTTGAAGGTGGCAAAAAAGTTCCTCCCATTTTGCATACAAAGGACAAGATCTTTGAGGCAGATCGATATGCTGAGAACATGGATGAAATGTATAAGAAAATTAAAGTTGCCTTGGAGAAGACTCAGGCAAATCAGAAAAAGGCTGCTGATCGTCATCATCGTGAATTGTTGTTATCACCTGGTGATTGGGTTCTGTTAAGGTTCGAAAAGGCAAGGTTAAAGAAAATAAAGGGCAAGAAACGGTTGTTTCCTAAGTTCAGTATGCATTACTATGGGCCTTTTCAAGTGCTTGACAAGATCAACGATGTGGCTTACAGGCTGAAATTGCCTGATGCGTGGAAGATTCATAATGCGTTTCACGTGAGTCTTCTAAGATTCTTCGTGGGTGATGTGCCAGATGAGGATCAGCCAAAAGTTGAGGAACTTGATGAGATCCTGATACCTGAGCAAGTTTTGGCACATAAGGACTCAAAAGTTAAAAGACAGGTCGCAAGACACTATTTGGTGAAGTTTAAGAACTTTCCGCCTATGGATGCAAAGTGGATGGAAGAGCATGAACTATCAGAGCCACCAAATGTATTGCAGCTTTGCCTCGAAGCCTTCGGGTTACAACCTACCTATGCCCCAACCCAACGTGTGCAAAGGAGGGGTAATGATAGGGCTAGCACATCAGATGTCCATATGAATTCAGTGTAATAAATGGAAATGACAAAAGTATGAAGGTCTCATTAAGTCATTTGTATCTATGTGTTACGACCTTTCTTGCGGATATATGCGATGATAAGAAAGTGCTAACAACACAAGATCGTCAGTGGCCTGTAGTTATGGTATGCAATCGAGGACGTGTATGTCACGAGGACGTGGCAATTGCTAACCTTAGTCGTTGGTTTCTTTCCAATGATTTTTATTTTATTTTTGAGACCCTCTTTTTGAAGTTGCAAATGTTGAACATTGTATGGCCAATGTGAACGGTAGTTTCACCCGCAGACGGGAAGTTGGTCGGCACTGGAATTCGTATAGTAAGAGGATGTCTAGGCTCAGTGCACGGTCATGTAGGTCCCCTCGTCGCACTTAGCAAGTTGGTAGAGAACTCAATAAAGGCATAAAGTCAAGGTGGGATCACCAATAGAAAGCATAGTTACCAAGAACGGGAAATTGGAACGGGGAACGAGGAATGGCAACATGCATGAAATGCCATTCCCTGTTTCGGATACTCACGTTTGAAACAGGGAACGGGGATTCGGAACGGGAAATTGGGATGGGAACGGGGAACGAGGACCTAAAAATGGCCATTCCCTGTTACTATGACGGAAAGTATCCGACAGTTGGACCACATTACACTTTTGGATGCGGTCCCAATGAGGATACATGGTCAGATGACCATGTGGGAGCCCAACGGAAGCATCTTCTAAAAATTAGGGAACTGCTATTTTGGGCCACGAAATGTGTTCGCGTCATTACCTTTGGTATGACCAAGGGAACACTTTACAACTATGCCGCGAAGTCAACTGGGCAACTAGTCGGGAGACTTTTAGGCGGCAACTCCGAAACCGGCCAAGTGGCACTTTCCTGTGTACTTGTCTCATGCAGAAAAATGGGCGCTAAATTTTCAGTTGGGAGAGGCCTCATTTTGCAACTGTCACAGGTTAACAGTGTGGTGCTAGGAGTGATGCCCTGCACACTACACACTGCTCTCTCTCTCCCCCCTACATGCAATTATGTGATGCCCCACAAGAGGGCTCTTCATTTGACTGATGTACAGCTATATGGTTTCATGCTTTTGTGCTGAGGCAAGAGCCTCCTTGAGCAGGAACAAGGGTAGCTAATTGCTACTCCAAAGCAGGCACCGGTGAGGGTCATAACCTCACCGTACAAGTGCGTTTTCAGCGCTGCGTATGCGCTGCAAATTGGCCTTTTTCAGCCATACGGATGCCAGAATCATAGGGAATAGTGCCCCACTGATAGAGGACAGTTCGGGGACTGTTTAGGGCTGAAAACAGGGCAAAAACCAGTAAATACAGCGTGCTGAATTTACTGTTTTTGGGCAGGAATCAGAGGGTTTATGCCAGCGGAAGTGAGTCCCAACAGGGGAATTGGTTTCGCGCAAGTTTTGGGGCTGTTATGCTGCCGAAATTTGGTCAAAACAGGTTGTATCTAGCGGGATACAGGTAAAGGATTCCCAGGACTCTACTTTGTAATTTACCCTCTCAAAGTATAAGGAAATACCGAAAGGGGCACCAATTTTGGGACCTACAGGCTGTCGGCGTCTGTTCGGAGCCTTCTAGCTTCCGAGCCGTGTGTGTGCTTAAGTGTTAATTCCAGTAGCAGGTTTCCTTTGCATGTTCTCTCTGTGTGTGTCTAAAGTAAAGAATTGCCGGTGAAAGCCAAAGCCTACAGCCCTACGGGCCGGTTTCAAGGTTCCGCTACCGGGACATCAATCACCTTTTCCTCAAAGAGTGACCCTCGATTGTTTTGGGTAAAGACACAGAGTACAAGAACGCGGGATTACACTATGGCGGACAAAGGGAAGGGTATTATGGAAGAGGGTTCCTCTTCAAAGGGCAGACAGAAAACTGCTATGGTGTTCAAGATTGGCGAGAGCTCACGGCCACGTCAGACTGTACCTCCTGTTGATGTGAATGTCCCACCAATAGTACGACTGGGTAACTTGAGGATAATGCGTTCAGGACTCAGTTAGTTGCCACGGTGAATGTCTTTTCGATACTAGTGCAAAATCCAAGGTTTATGGAGTTCTTGCAAGCGCCACCAGTGCAACAGCAAAATAGACAACCTACACCACGCAAAGAGCTTGTTGAGGCTCAAGCCCAAGTACTTCATGCGACTCAGCAGGATAGGGAACACTCGCATGTGGCGGAGTCAGGGGCTCCAAAACAGGTTCCTCCCGTGCTTGAACAGGTGGTTAGGACGCCTATTCCACAGGTTATGCCAATTCAGCCCGCCACCTTTCAAAGCCCGCATGCTGTCTTGAATGGACAGGGAATTGGTTCCCAGGCAATGCACCCAATTTTTCCACCACCCACGGTACATCCTGGGTATTTCGGGGGTGGATCAGTGTTCCAAAGTATGGCTGGTTATGCGCCTGGAAGTCAGTCGTACATGCCAGGAATAGTGTTTGGGGATATACAAGGCATGATGTCAAACCCCATGTATGGTAGTATCGGCATGCAGCAAGGTTTTCACTACAGCCAGGGCCAGTTTGGGGTGCCACAGGGTCATTTTGGCATGGCTGGTTTTTCTGGACAGCAGCCAGATATCGCACCTCTAACGCAAAATGTTAATGGCCAAGATGTGCCGATCATGCCTACTACAGTGCCCATGTTGCAGACCATTCCTTATGATAGCTTGGGGGCATTGGAAAAGCCGAAAGCTTACAAAGAAGGTGGTGCAGCTGTAAAGTTCAGCACTTTCAGTGGCTTCGAGGATAAAGCAAAGGCTCTCACTTTCCTCCAGCAATTTAATACAGCCTATGCAGGAGGGAATTTTACAAAGGCCTCTAGGTTAGAAAAGCTGCCACTTTCTTAAAGGCGATGCGATTACATGGTGTTAATGCAAGGACAGGCACCCGCCACTTGGGTTTTACTTCAAGCAAATGTTTGCATATGCTTGGTTGTCAAATGAATTTAAAGCCGCCGTCATGACAGATTGGCACCAGCCAACTTCAGCTACATGCAAGTACTTGCTGGAGTACAATCGGAGGTTTTGTAAAGCATTACTCTCAATGACCTCCTACAGATTTGAGCCATTGGCAGAGCAGATAGAGAAATATTGTTGTGGGCTGCCTAGAGGGCTGTGTGATTACTGTACCAAGAACAGAGTGGCTACCCTCACTCAGCTTATGGAAGTTGCTAACACTGGTCTTGCCTTGTTGAAAGGAGAGGACAGTGGGTTTTCGAGCAACGAGAAAGGAGGGCAGCAAATGAAAAATTCAGCGAAGAAATCCTTTGTGAAAAGGGCTCCTGAAGCGTCACAGGGGTCGGAAAAGGCCACCAAAGATAAGGATTCAGCCGGGACTTCTGAAGCGCAGGTAAAGAAACAGAAAAGGAAGCCTTTTGTGCACAAGTTGGTGGAGGAAAAGAAGGTCCTAATGGCTGAAAATGCTTTATATGCGAGCAACCTGGTCACTTTGCTACCAATTGTCCACAAAGGAAAAGACTAGCTGACTCAGATGATAAAGAGGACCAGAAAGGCAAGAAACCTAAACCCACGGCAGGTTTGGTGCCAAACATGGTGGGTGATAGGCCCAGTACAGATGCCAATGAGTTATGTAGGACATGGGGTAAAGTTAGGGATCAAACGGCACTCATCTTCTTTGATCTAGGTGCCAAAGCAAACTTTATCTCACCCGAGTTAGCTATGAAGCTGGTCATCAGAGCTGAAGAGATGGGGTACACAGCACAGGCAGGGTTGGCATGTCCTGGCCACTCAGAGTGTGTCACTCCCATTATTGGAAAGCTACGTCTGCATATTCAGTCGTATGTGGACACAGAAGAGTTCTATGTCATGCCATTGGAAGGGTGCGATGCGCTACTTGGGATTCCGTGGATGTTCAGAGTACATGGTGTGCTGGATGCCTTCGGAAAGACGATCACCCTTCAACATAGGGGCAAAACTCATGTTTTGGATGTAAAGCTCAGAGGGGAGTCTAACTCTATTGTATCTCCTTCTGCTACCACTTCTGTAATAAAGAATCATCTTTCTGTGTACTTGATTTTTGCACCTGATGCCTCAGATAATGATCGATCAAATTTATCTGTGTTAGATAAAGAAAGGTCGGCATTCTTGTGAGAGTTTAGTGACTATTTTTCTGATTCATTACCGTCGCAATTGCCGCCAGAGAGACTTGAGGACCATCGGATAGATTTGGTGCCAGGGTGTAGCCCACCAAATAGACCTCCCTATAGGGTTAGTGCAGCGCAGCAGAAAGAGATTATGGGCCAGGTTGAGGAGTAAGTAGAGAAGAGGCCGATTCAGGCAAGTTCTTCACCCTTTTGCTCCCCAGTACTCCTAGTGCAGAAAAAGGATGGCTCATGGCGCATGTGTATTGATTACCGTGCGTTGAATAAGAATACCATCAAGAATGGTATTCTTATTCGGAAAGACGATCACCCTTCAACATAGGGGCAAAACTCATGTTTTGGATGTAAAGCTCAGAGGGGAGTCTAACTCTATTGTATCTCCTTCTACTACCACTTCTGTAATAAAGAATCATCTTTCTGTGTACTTGATTTTTGCACCTGATGCCTCAGATAATGATCAGTCAAATTTATCTGTGTTAGATAAAGAAAGGTCTGCATTCTTGCGAGAGTTTAGTGACTATTTTTCTGATTCATTACCGTCGCAATTGCCGCCAGAGAGACTTGAGGACCATCGGATAGATTTGGTGCCAGGGTGTAGCCCACCAAATAGACCTCCCTATAGGGTTAGTGCGGCGCAGCAGAAAGAGATTATGGGCCAGGTTGAGGAGTTAGTAGAGAAGAGGCAGATTCAGGCAAGTTCTTCACCCTTTTGCTCCCCAGTACTCCTAGTGCAAAAAAAGGATGGCTCATGGCGCATGTGTATTGATTACCGTGCGTTGAATAAGAATACCATCAAGAATGGGTTTCCTAGAGGGAGCTACAATTTTGAGCAAGATAGACCTTAAGAGTGGGTACCATCAAATTCGTATAAGGCCAGAGGATGTGCACAAAACTGCGTTCAAAACGGCATTTGGTCTTTATGAGTTTCTAGTGATGCCGTTTGGGCTAACAAATGCTCCTGCCACGTTCAACAGAATGATGCACCGGATTTTCTGCTCGCATCAGCAATTTGTTGGGACGTTCTTCGATGACATGATAGTTTATTCGAAGAATGAAGAGGAGCATAGGCGTCACTTGACCATTGTGTTCGAAGAGTTACACAGTCACAGGTTACTTGTCAATCCTAAGAAAAGTGAATTCTTCTTGGAAGAGATCCACTTTCTAGGCCTCAGTCTCAAAGGATGGTGTCAGAATGGATCCTGCAAAGGTCGAAGCTATTAAGACATGGCCAGACTTGAAGACTGTGCACGATGTCAGAAGCTTCTTGGGATTGTCTTCCTACTATAGAAGGTTTATCATAAATTTTGCACAGATAGCATCACCTCTTCACGCTTTGCAAAAGAAAGAGGTCACTTTCAAATGGACCCAAAAAAAGATTTCAGCTTTTAGTCTCTTAAAGGAAAAGTTAACTTCAGATCCAGTAATTGTTTTGCCAGATCTCAGGAAGTCATTTGTTGTCCAGTGTGACGCGAGTGGCAGTAGCATCGGAGCAGTGCTAATGCAAGATGGACGGGTAGTAGCTTATGAAAGCCGAATTTTGCAAGGGCCATAGAAGACTATACAAGTCTATGAGAAAGAGCTCTTGGCCGTGATTCATGCGCTTTCTAGCTGGAAGCACTACCTCTTAGGTGTTGATTTTGTTGTCCAGACAGACCATCAGACCTTGCGATACTTCTTGACACGATCAAAGTTATCCAAAAAGGATATGCGATGGGCAAACATTCTTTCTATGTTCCACTTCCAGATTATGCATGTGGAAGGCAAGAAGAATGTTGTGGTTGATGCATTATCAAGGAAGCCACAAATTTCAGTTGTGTCAATTCCTTATTATCAAGAGTTAGATTAGATGACATGAAGGAACAGTATGCTACTGATGAAGATTTTGCAAGAATCTTTGAACAGTTGCAAGAGGGCAACATCATGAGCACTACCTCCTCAGAGATGGTTTTAGGATGATGCATGGCAGACTTTGTGTCACTAGGCCATTGCGACATAAGGTCATGGAAGAGAGTCATGTCCCACCGTATGCAGGGCATCGTGGTATTGATGCGACAGTTAAAGCGGTAGAGACATTCTTCTATTGGCCTACCTTGAGGAGAGATATGGATGCCTTTGTGCGAGCATGCTTAATTTGCCAAAAGGGCACCAGGGCTGTTACAACCACTGCCGATTCCGCATAAGCCATGGGAAAGCATTGCTATGAACTTTATCTTTGATCTTCCAAGAACGCCAACAGGGAATGACCATTATTTGCAGGTTCAGCAAGCAGGACCATTTTATCCCTGTTAGGAAGAAGATAAAATCTTATCCGATGGCACGCTTGTTCATGTACAATGTGTTTAAGTACCATGGTATGCCACAATCGATTGTCAGTCGTGAACCTCGCATGACTAGTTTGTTTGGAGAGGATTATTTGAGAACATGGGCACTACGCTCAAGTTCTCGTTTTCATTTCATCCACAAACTGATGGACAGTCAGAAGAGGCTAATTCTATTGTCTTAGATTTGTTGAAATGCTATGTGTCAAATAATAAGGGCAAGTGGGAACAGTATTTGCCTATGCTTGAATATGCGTATAATAAATCGGTGCATTTGTCGACTGGCAAAGCACCTTCAAAGATTGTTGAAGGCGGCAAAAAACTTCCTCCCATTTTGTATACAAAGGACAAGATCTTTGAGGCCGATCGATATGTTGAGAACATGGATGAAATGTATAAGAAAATTAAAGTTGCCTTGAAGAAGACTCTGGCAAATCAGAAAAAGGTTGCTGATCGTCACCGTCGTGAATTGTTGTTATCACCTGGTGATTGGGTTCTGTTAAGGTTCGAACAAGCAAGGTTAAAGAAAATGAAGTGCAAGGAACGGTTGTTTCCTAAGCTCAGTATGCGTTACTATGGGCCTTTTCAAGTGCTTGACAAGATCAGCGATGTGGCTTACAGGCTGAAATTGCCTGATGCGTGGAAGATTCATAATGCGTTTCACGTGAGTCTTCTAATACCCTTCGTGGGTGATGTGCACGAAGATATGCCAGATGAGGATCAGCCAAAAGTTGAGGAACTTGATGAGATCATGGTACCTGAGCAAGTTTTGGCACATAAGGACTGAAAAGTTGAAGGACAGGTTGCAAGATGCTATTTGGTGAAGTCCAAGAACTATCCGCCTATGGATGCAAAGTGAATGGAAGAGCATGAACTGTCAAAGTCACCAAATGTATTGCAGTTTTACCTTGAAGCCTTTGGGTTACAACCTACTTATGCCCCAACCCAACGTGTGCAAAGGAGGGGTAATGATACGAATTCAATGTAATAGATGGAAATGACAAAAGTATGAAGGTCTCATTAAGTCATTTGTATCTATGTGTTACGACCTTTCTTGCGGATACATGTGATGATAAAAGAGTGCTAACAACACAAGACCATCAATGGCGTGTATTTATGGTATGCAATCGAGGACGTTTGCGATTTCAAGAGGGGGGTATGTCACGAGGACGTGGCAATTGTTAACTATGTCACGAGGACGTGGCAAATGCTAACCTTAGTTGTTGGTTTCTTTCCCATGATATTTATTTTATTTTTGAGACCCTCTTTTTGAAGTTGCAAATGGTCGGACATTGTCACCAGCCAGTGGCAATTCCATTTTTGTTTATTTTCTCTTTCTTTGGGGAATTTCGTTTGTTTTACCTTTTGGGAACACCCCTCTGGAAATCTAACTGCCCTGCATTGCATAGCCAGTGTGGAACTGTTCAGAGAGAGTCCAGGCATGAGGGCTAAAGAGCACTAAGGTTGGACAAGGACTATGGTTAGCCAAAGTGGGGTCATTGGCCAACCAAAGCGGAATCCTTTGCTACATAGGCTACATTTCAGTTCTGGGTGTGGCTGCAGTGTACAAAGAGGGTCAGATGACCTAGAAGAATGTAATGGCAGAAACTCCTAAATTTTAGGGACTGCTATTTTTGGACGGCAAAATGTCTTCGCGTCATTACGTGCAGTTTGACATGGGGATCATTTTGTTACTCTGTGGCCAAGTCAACAGAGGTTGCAGGTGAGATATTTTTAGACCCGAGGGTCTAAAGCGGGAAAATGTACAAATGAGTGACACTTGGCACTCTGAGGCCAGTTTACTACTTAAAGAGAAGGCAAAAACGTGATTTTCAGGTGTGAGCTCGTTTTTGAGTGCTGTCACAAGTGGGAGAGCTTCAATGGAGTGCTGGCTTACCCTCTATGTACAGTGAGGTGCAGGATGTCATGACCTGCATACCTCTCACTGCTCTCTCTTTCCCCTATTCTTTATGGTTATGCCCCTCTAGTGGGCTCAACAGATTGACCAATTTACAGTTGTGTGGGTTCATGCGCGATTGCCGAGGCAAGAGCCTCTTGCACAGGTACTGGATTAGCTAGCGGCTAATCCCCCGCAGGTACAGGTGAATTCGGAGAGGTTTCACGCCAAAAATCTCGTCCGATTCAAAGGGCAAGTAGCCCTACAGGTGCGGGAGCTCGAGGTCTTGCTACGGATGCGACCAGCACGCAAAACGGAGCCCAAAACAGAGAATTACAGCCTGCTGTGTATTTTTGCAGGTTTAGGGTTTCGGCCCTAAACGGACCCTAATACCCCCAGGAGGTTCGGGGACACAAGGGGACCACTGTACAAGTGATATGGCGCATTTTCGGGGCAGAAAACAGAGAATTCAGCATGCTGCAGATTCTCCCCAAGTTTTGTTAAGGGTCAGAATGCGTCGGGAAAGTCATCCAATGCATGGGAATACTGACTGTGAAGGGTCCTAGTACAGTTATGCTGCCGAAATCGGGCCAGAACAGTTGAAATTCAGCCAAGGTTGTGTGTAACCGGCCTGTTCAATCCAAAAAGGGCATTAGACTTTACTTTAAACCTTGATTTAGCTTTCACCCATTATTAGTCGTCTATTATACCTGCGCTATAGTGACACAAGAGAGGGGAATGGGATACAGATGCTAGATTGCACCTGTATGAGTAGACCGACAACAGATTGGCCCCTAACTTAGGCGCCCCTTTCGGTATTTCTTTATTGTTCAAAAGAGGGAATATACGTTGTGGTTCTTTCCAAGCTGCCCCGCACAACCTTGGCTGAATTTTGACTGTTCTGGCTTTATTTCGGCAACATAACTGTACTAGAACCCTTCACAGTCAGTATTCCCACGCATAGGCCGACTTTCCCGACGCATACGGGCACTTTGCAAAACCTGGCGAGAATCTGCAGCACGCTGAATTCTCTGTTTTCAGCCCCGAAAATGCGCTAGACAGCGGTCCCCTTGCGTCCCCGAACCTCCTGGGGATATTAGGGTCCGTTTAGGGCCAAAACCCTAAACCTGCAAAAATACACAGCAGGCTGTAATTCACTGTTTCGGACTCCGTTTCGCGTGCCGGTCGCATCCATAGCAAGTCCTCGAGCTCCCGCACCTGTAGAGCTACTTGCCCTTTGAATCGGACGAGATTTCTAACGTGAAACCTCTCCGAATTCACCTGTACCTGCGGGGGGATTTAGGCGCTCGCTAATCCAGTACCTGTGCAAGAGGCTCTTGCCTCGGCAATCGCACATGAACCCACACAACTGTACATTGGTCAAATGAAGAGCCCACTAGTGAGGCATAACATACTACCAAAGGGGAGAAAGAGGGCAGTGCGTAACGTGCAGGGCATCACTCCTGGCACCGCACTGTGCATAAGAGGGAAAGCAAGCACTCCATAGCTCTTAACCTGTGACAAATTCTGCAAAAACAGCCCCTTTCCCCTTTAAATTCAGCGCCCCCTTCTCTTGCATGAGGAAAGTGCACAGAATTGTGCCACTTGGCACATTTACAAGCATTTTCCCGTTTCGGGGTTGCCGCCTAAAAGTCTCCCAACCGGTTGCCCAATTGACTTCACGGCAGAGTAAGAAAATGTTCCCCTTGTCATTCCGGAGGTAATGACGCCAACACATTTTCAGGTCCCAAAATAGCAGTTCCCTAAATTTTAGGAGATGCTGCCATTGTATCTTTCTAGGTCATCCGACCCTCTTTGTACACTGCGGCCACATCCATAACTAAAATGTAGCCTCTGTAGCAAAGGATTCCACTTTGGCTAGTCAATGACCCCACTTGGCTAACCATAGTCCTTGTCCAACCTCAGTGCTCTCTTGGCCTCAGGCCTGGACTCCCTCTGGACAGTTCCACACTAGCTATGCAATGCAGGGCATTTAGATTTCTCGAGGGGTGTTTCCAAAAAGTGAAAGTAAATAGATAATAAGAAAGAAATCAACAAAAAGGATAGATAGTAGTCACACGCTGGTGACATACCCCCCTCTTGAAATCTCAAACGTCCTCGTTTGCATCTATGTCGTACATGCTCACGGTCAACACTGATGTATTCAACACCTGTCGACACATGTACGACACATACATGCTCATTGTCAACCCTGGTGTATTCAACACCTCGTCGACTCATGTATTGCCTGCGTGTGAACCCTGTCCCAATGACATAGTGGTAGCTGCGCACTCTGCCATTGCTTTGAGTCACTAACTTTCCAATGACAAAATGGTAGCTGCACATTTTGCCACTGTCTTATAGTACACGTTGGATCCCGTAACACTTTCAAGCATACCCAAACCGACAGTTTAAGAATGCAGTTACACATGTACTCTTTAATAGAAGCAATTACTGTATCCTTGACAAACTGACAAGAAATACTCACTTCTATAGCACTAACCAAACTTTTGGACATTCCATAAGAGCAATTGCCAAACTGACAATCTGTACAACTGTAACATTCATGTAACATGTATTTCATTTGAGCTCACTTTAAATACCATGTACATCATTTGTTTCAGGAGCCATTGTCACACTGACAATCCATGTAGCTCTGAAACTCAAGGGGTCAAGGTAGGTTGCAAACCGAAGGCTTCAAGGTAAAGTGATAACACAGTTGGTGATTCTGCAAGTTCACCTTCTTCCATCCACTTAGCATCCATTGGTGGATAGTTTCTGAACTTTACTAAGTAACGCCTAGCAACCTTGCCTTTCACTTTCCTTTCTTTGTGCCAAAATATGTTCAGGGACCAAGATCTCGTCAAGTTCCTCGACTTCCGGCTGATCTTCAACTGGCATATCTTCTGGCACCTCACCCACATAGGGTCTGAGAAGACTCACATGAAACGCATTGTGAATCTTCCAACTGTCAACCAATTTCAACCTATATGCAACATCACTGATTATGTCGCACACTCGAAAAGGCCCATAGTAACGCATGCTGAGCTTTGGAAACAGTCTTTCCTTGCCCTTCATCTTCTTTAACCTTGCCTTTTCAAAGCGTAAAAGCACCCAATCACCAAGTGAATATACCACTTCACGACGGTGACGATCAGCTGCTTTCTTTTGCTTTGCTTGAGTCTTTTCTAAGGCCACTTTGACCTTCTTATACATTTCATCCATGTCCTGAACATACTTATCTGCTTCAAATATCTTGTCCTTTGTATGCAGTATGAGAGGAACTTTCTTGCCACCTTCAACTATCTCAAAGGGTGCCTTGCCAGTTGATGAATGCACTGTATTATTGTATGCATACTCCACCAATGGCAAATACTGCTCCCACTTTCCTTTATGCTCTGACACATAACACTTCAGCAGATCTAGGACAGTAGAATTTGCCTCTTCTCACTGCCCATCTGTTTGAGGATGAAATGACGAAGAGAATTTGAGCGTGGTGCCCATATTCTCAAACAAGACTCTCCAGAACAAACTTGTCATGCGTGGATCACGGTCGCTAACAATCGACTGTGGCATGCCATGATACTTGAAAATATTGCTCATAAACAAGCATGCTATCTGATCTGGCTTTATCTTCTTCCTGACAGGAATAAAATGAGTCTGTTTGCTGAATCTGCAAATAATGGTCCAAATACCATCGTTTCCTGTCTTCGTTCTCGGAAGATCAAAGATAAAATCCATAGCAATACTTTCCCATGGTTTATCTGGAATAGGTAGTGGTTGCAATAACCATGGTGTCTTTTGCCTGTCAAACTTGACCTTTTGGCATATTAGGCATTCTCGCACAAAGGCATCCACATCTCTTCTCAATGTAGGCCAGTAGAAGAATGTCTCAACCGCTTTAACTGTAGCATCGATACCACGAAGCACTGCATACGGTGGGACATGATTCTCTTCCATAACTTTGCGTCGCAATGGCTTTGTGACACACAATTTGCCATGCATCATCATGAACCCATCTTTAAGAAGATAGTGTTCATGACATTGTCCATCCAGCAGTAGCCACAGCAATAGCCAACTGGGTCCTGAATATATCATCATTTGTCTGTGGTGGTCTTGAGGACTCACCCACTTCATGTGCCTGTTGACCCTGTGAAGAGGAAACCTCTTCAGTCACATCATCTGGTCTGTCAGCCATAATTGCAATTTCCTGTGTCTGGTCTATGATCCCCTGTGTCTTCAAGCCTAAACTGACCAAGGCTCACTTCTATGGGAAAAAGTGATTTAATCGCGTCGATGGAACCATGTAACCGGCCTGTTCAATCCAAAAAGGGCGGTAGACTTTACTTTAAACCTTGATTTAGATTTCACCCATTATTAGTCGTCTATTATACCTGCGCTATAGTGACACAAGAGAGGGAAATGGGATACAGATGCTAGATTGCACCTGTATGAGTAGATCGACACCAGATTGGCCCCTAACTTAGGTGGCCCTTTCGGTATTTCTTTATTGTTCAAAAGAGGGAATATACGTTGTGGTTCTTTCCAAGCTGCCCCGCACAACCTTGGCTGAATTTTGACTGTTCTGGCTTGATTTCGGCAACATAACTGTACTAGAACCCTTCACAGTCAGTATTCCCACGCATTGGCCGACTTTCCCGACGCATACAGGCACTTTGCAAAACCTGGCGAGAATCTGCAGCACGCTGAATTCTCTGTTTTCAGCCCCGAAAATGCGCTAGACAGCGGTCCCCTTGCGTCCCCGAACCTCCTGGGGATATTAGGGTCCGTTTAGGGCCAAAACCCTAAACCTGCAAAAATACACAGCAGGCTGTAATTCACTGTTTTGGGCTCCGTTTCGCGTGCCGGTCGCATCCATAGCAAGTCCTCGAGCTCCTGCACCTGTAGAGCTACTTGCCCTTTGAATCGGACGAGATTTCTAACGTGAAACCTCTCCGAATTCACATGTACCTGCGCGGGGAATTAGGCGCTCGCTAATCCAGTACCTGTGCAAGAGGATCTTGCCTCGGCAATCGCGCATGAACCCACACAACTGTACATTGGTCAAATGAAGAGCCCACTAGTGAGGCATAACATACTGCCAAAGGGGAGAAAGAGGGCAGTGCGTAACGTGCAGGGCATCACTCTTGGCACCGCACTGTGCATAAGAGGGAAAGCAAGCACTCCATAGCTCTTAACTTGTGACAAATTCTGCAAAAACAGCCCCTTTCCCCTTCAAATTCAGCACCCCCTTCTCTTGCATGAGGAAAGTGCACAGAATTGTGCCACTTGGCACATTTACAAGCATTTTCCCGTTTCGGGGTTGCCGCCTAAAAATCTCCCAACCGGTTGCCCAATTGACTTCACGGCAGAGTAAGAAAATGTTCCCCTTGTCATTCCGGAGGTAATGACGCCAACACATTTTCAGGTCCCAAAATAGCAGTTCCCTAAATTTTAGGATCTTTCTAGGTCATCCGACCCTCTTTGTACACCGCGGCCACATCCAAAACTAAAATGTAGCCTCTGTAGCAAAGGATTCCACTTTGGCTAGTCAATGACCCCAGTTGGCTAACCATAGTCCTTGTCCAACCTTAGTGCTCTCTTGCCCTCAGGCCTGGACTCCCTCTGGACAATTCCACACTAGCTATGCAATGCAGGGCAGTTAGATTTCACGAGGGGTGTTTCCAAAAAGTGAAAGTAAATAGATAATAAGAAAGAAATCAACAAAAAGGATAGATAGTAGTCACACGCTGGTGACATTGTGCGGGGCAACTTGTAGGGAACCACAGCTTTTATTCCCTCTTTTAAAGAATAAAGAAATACCGAAAGGGGCGCCTATTTAGGGGCCAATCTAGTGTCTGACTCGCATACAGATGCATTCTAGCATCTGTATCCCATTCCCCTCTCTTGTGTCATTATAGCACAGGTAGAATAGACGACTAATAATGGGTGAAAGCTAAATCAAAGTTTGAAGTAAAGTCTGTCGCCCTTTTTGAAGTTAACAGGCCGGTTACAGACATTGTATGGCCAATGTGAACGGTAGTTTCACCCGCAGACGGGAAGTTGGTCGGCACTGGAATTCGTATAGTAAGAGGATGTCTAGGCTCAGTGCAAGGTCATGTAGGTCCCCCCGTCGCACTTAGCAAGTTGGTGGATACTAGGAAGTGAACTCAATAAAGGCATGTAGTCAAGGTGGGATCACCAACAGAAAGTATCCGACAGTTGGGCCACATTGCACTTTTGGATGCGGTCCCAATGAGGATAGATGGTCAGATGACCGATGGGAGCCAACGGAAGCATCTTCTAAAAATTAAAGAACTGCTATTTTGGGCCGTGAAATGTGTTCGCGTCATTACGTTCGGTATGACCAAGGGAACACTTTACAACTCTGCCGCAAAGTCAATTGGGCAACCAGTCGGGAGACTTTTAGGCGGCAACCCCGAAACAGGCAAATGCTTGTAAATGTGCCAAGTGGCACTTTCTTGTGTACTTGCCTCATGCAAAAAAATGGGCGTTGAATTTTTAGCTAGGAGAGGCCTCATTTTGCAACTGCACAGGTTAAGAGCTATGGAGTGCTTTCTTTCCACTCTATGTATAGTGTGGTGCTAGGAGTGATGCCCTGCGCACTACACACTGCTCTCTCTCCCCTACGTGCAATTATGTGATGCCCCACAAGAGGGCTCTTCATTTGACTGTTGTACAGCTGTGTGGTTTCATGCTTTTGTGCTGAGGCAAGAGCCTCCTCGAGCAGGAACAGGGGTAGCTAATTGCTACTCCAAAGCAGGCACTGGTGAGGGTCATAACCTCACCGTACAGGTGCGTTTTCGACGTTGCATATGCGCTGTAAATTGACTGTTTTTCAGACATACGGACGCGAGAACCATTGGGAACATTGCCCCACTGACAGAGGACAGTTCGGGGACTGTTTAGGGCTGAAAACAGGGCAAAAACCAGTAAATACAGTGTGCTGAATTTACGGCAATCAGAGGGTTTATGCCAATGGAAGTGAGTTCCAACATCGGAATTGGTTTCGCGCAAGTTTTGGGGCTGTTATGCTGCCGAAATTTGGCCAAAACAGGTCGTATCTAGCGGGATACAGGTAAAGGATTCCCGGGACTCTACTTTTTAATTTACCCTCTCAAAGTATAAAGAACTATCGAAAGGGCTGCCAATTTTGGGGCCTACAGGTTGTCGGCGTCTGCTCAGAGCATTCTAGCTTCCGAGCCGTGTGTGTGCTTAAGTGTTAATTCCCGTCGCAGGTTTCCTTTGCACGTTCTCTCTGTGTGTGTCTAAAGTAAAAAAATTTAGGTGAAAGCCAAAGCCTACCGTCCTACGGGCCGGTTTCAACACCCGGCAGGGACGTAGCCATTACACCTGTCATTGGCAAACTTCGGTTGCATTGTCAGGGTATTTGGGGCATGATGCCAGGTGCTTCTCTCGGGTTTTTGCAGCCTTGAGTCCGAAGGCGGTGGGACTTGCACAGGTTGAAGGCCGGGTTAAAGGCTTTCAGGTGGATGTTACGGCTCGACCATCGGACATTGAGCAAGGAACGTGGTCTGAGGTAGTTGGGTAAAAAAAGAGGGCTTCTTTTGAAATTTTTATGGGGAACTTCTGGAATTTTTTGGAGCCCAAGGAGGCTGGGGCATCCAGGCAGCCCCACATGGCGCTCGCTTTAGCCCACATGTGAGCCCCGGGGACGAGTGCGTATTATGTGGGTGGTTGTCCCTTCATTGTGCAACGCAGTGGAGTTGGAGCTCCTCAAGGCCTTGGCCATGGGGGCGGAGCCTGCAGGGGCGTTGCTAAGCGGCTCTGGGCGTGCGAGGCGGCTTGTGGCGACACTTGTGTTGCTGGTCTTGGATGGCGGTTGCCGACGGCCATAATCCGCAGTGATGACGTGGCAGCCCTACCTATGGGTGGTTTCCCACGCGGCTCTCTGAGCCCCCAAAATTTTGAAGGCAAAATGAGGAAGGCACTACCGTTCATCCTCGAGAGCTCAAGTGTGATGAAGTGAGAGGGAGTGCGAAGGAAATAGGCCAAGGGAGTTCAAACCTTGCAAAAATTGTCAAATAAGGCCTCCTAAAGGCCCAATCAAAATTGAAGTTGCTAAAAAGGGTGGGGACCCTCTATAAAACCCCCTTTTTACTAATTTTAAAGAGCTTTTTTCCAAGTTTTGGATTGTGTGTCTTGAGAAAGCAGAGTGAGCCCTTGGGGCTATTTGTTCTGGTGTGAGCTCGTCGATGAGCGATGTTATGGTTGTAAGTGCGTTGTGTTGAGCAATTGGAAGCCGTTCCCCTTGTTCCCAGTGTTGTTTCCCCCTCTCCCTCTCTTTTCCCTTGCTCTTTGCGTGCGTGTAAGTGTGTGTCCGCCGCAGGCCGCTTTGTGGTGCAAAGGGAGTGAAAATTGAGATGCGGTGTGCGTTGGGTGTGTTGAAACGAGCATTGGCAATGTGTGTGAGTTTAATGACGGTCTTGCTAGCGTGTGCATTGAGAGGTGTGCAGGTAGTGGCTTGTTAGCATCTTTTGAAGGTGTTTCTGAGAGGATAGGGGTGTTGTGAATGCCCTGAGCTATAGAGAGGCATGTGTTTGTGTTTCGGGTGTGTTCCCTATTCCCCCTCTACATCTTCTGGTGCCCCCACAGAAGAGCACACTAATTGCTCTCAGTTAGATGAGAAAGCACAGGTTTTTGCTTTGGCATGGACATGGCGTCTCGAAGCTATGGGCCAATTTTCACAAGTGAAGAGAGTCTTGACGAGTGAATTGCAGATTTGAGCTATATGTGCTGTCTCACTGTGTATGCCGAAGAAAGTCAACAAGATGCAGGCATTTCCGTTGGTGATGCGCGGTAAGCGAAAGTATGGTATAAAGCTTTGAAAGCACAGGTGTTTGCTTTGGTGGACATGGCGTCTGAAGCTATGGGCCAATTTTCACAGGTGAAGAGAGTCTTGATGAGTGAATTGCAGATTTGGAGTTGTACATACTATCACTACATATGCCAAACGAAGTCAACAAGATATAGACATTCCCTTTGGTGATACGCGGTAAGCGAAAGTATGGTATAAAGCTTTGGAAGATGAGACGAGGCATGCTTGGCCGGCTCTATGGGCATGTTTTCTACATGATTTTCGCAAAGAGGTGTCTCCAGTCGAGATGGATGCCAAACTAAAGGCACTCAAGCAAGATGTAAGTGAAGAATTCAGTTTGTTTTTGGATCATTTTGAAGCATGTTGGGCAAAGCCATACAGTTGGCTAATGGCGACTACTTCAAACTAGACAAATTCTTGGCATGCCTACAATTTAAAGTGAGAGAAAAGGTGGACTTTAAAAGCCCAAATAATTATAATGGTGCAGTGGCGAGTGCAAAGGCCAAGAGCAGAAAGACAAAAAAGAAGATTGAGCAAGGCGTGTCTGGCTATGAAGCAATGGTTCCTACCCAACCTTAGGGTCCAAGAGAGGTTGTTCATGAGGAGAATCATAGAAACCTAGGTGTAGCGGTTGTTCCACAAAATTGGGTGCGAACGGTACAGGATTTATCCGAGCAAATGCAAGAATTGCAGTTTTGTGTGATGGATAGAGGGAAACCAATAGGAGCAAGAGGCAGGGCAAGGCCATTATCGAGCAGGTGTTACAATTGTGGAGAAGGACATTATGCGCCGAATTGCCCCCAACCACCGAGAGAGAGGTGGTATCTATCCATTGTTTGACAGAGGAAGGGGTCAAGCACAATTTCTAGCCTGCTTGGGTAGAGTACAGAATCGTAAGTTGTTGGACCTAGATATCATACATTGGAGGTGTTGGAATTAGCGTTGCAGGAAAACACACAAAGCTTGGAGAAGACGAAGAAAGCTCAAGGCACACAACAGAGAGTATATTACTTCGTGTGCAATGGATAGATAAGTTAGCCCTAGAGTGATGGGTGTATATACAATGCAAGGAGGAAGAAACCTCCTAGTGAGGGGAAAATTGGCTCGGCAGTCCTAAGTGTGTTCACACACATCACTACCACATGTATATGGTAACAAATCCCCCCTGGGAGTGATGCGGTGAATGAGAGCTGGCACATAGAGTAAAGGGAAGTGCCCACTGCCATGCCCTGAGAACATGATCAGTCCACAAACGGGAGTAAGCCCAAAGCTTTGCGAAAAGCTTCGAACTTCTCACAAGACAATGCCTTTGTGAAAAGATCTGCAAGGTTGTCCTGTGTTGGCACATAAGCCAAGTTGATCTCTCCTAATGAGAGCCTCTCCCTAACATAGTGGTAATGCACCTCAATGTGCTTTGTGCGAGCATGAAAAAATGGGTTCCTCGCAGCTGCTAATGCGCTCTGACTCTCAGTGTAGATAGTGTTGGCAATGTCCTATCCAACACCCATATCAGCCATAAGGCGTCTGAGCCATACACACTCAACCGTAGCTGTGAAGAATGTCCTGTACTCAGCCTCATAACTGGAAGTGACCACAATAGGTTGCTTCTTGCTCAACCATGATATGCATGAGCTGCCAAGCATGAAACAAAAACCACATCTGGACACTCGTGTGTCAAAACAACCAGCCCAATCTGAATGGGCAACAATGATCCCCCCTTGGAATGAAACAAGCCAAGATGTAAAGTGCCACTCAAGTAGCGAAAAATCCTCTTGACAACTTGTCAATGCTTAGACCCTAGGCTATGCATAAATCTACTGACCTATGAGATTGCAAACTGAATATCCGGCCTCGTGTTGCATACATAAATGAGGCAACCAACAGCAGTTTGGTAAAGAGTGACATCAATACGATCACCAGCATCATGAAGACTCAACTTCAAACCTGTTTCCATGGGAGTGGCAATAGGTTTGCAATCCTCAAGACCAAACTTATATAGCAATGTCTCTATGTAACTTTTCTGACACAGCGGCGACATCCTCCGTTTGAGTTAGTAGAGTCTCCATTAACGTATTGCATTTGTGTACATTCCAATAACGCAATCAAAAGAAAATACCATATCGGCAACAGTGTGGGGGCCCTTGAGAGAGTTGATTGGGACCCCATTGAGTCTCTCTCTCTCTCTCTCTCTCTCTCTCTCTCTCTCTCTCCACAAAGAAATAAAAGGAACCATCATTCGTGCTAAGCAGCACACATTAAAGCAAAGAAAGAAGTATAAGATTTATGGAAGTGTAAAGTCCATATCTTCACCATTTCAATTCCGCTGCACCTGACAACTGACAAGTTGACAGTATTCTAGGGTAATGAGTTTATCAAAAATGTACATTGAAATTGGAAGAACTTGTTACATGTTCTCCCTTATGTGTGCATGTTTGAGTATGTGTCAAAAAGATAATATGCTCGCATAATAGGTGATGTGAATATAATAGTAACAAGATTTAGTAGATCAAGACATTCGTGAAAAGATCAACGCAGTTTGGATACGATTGCTAAATAATAATCATAATTTGAATCTAAGATCTCAATGGGAATAATGATGTGAATGTGATGATGATTGTTCAATGACTGGTGTCTTTGTGCAAGTGTTGGATGTATGTAGTCTAATACAATGTGTGCATAGAATCAATGTCTATCGAGCTAGTTTTTGTCCTTTGTCTGTCTTGCAAGCATAATCGAGGGTGACTACCCTCTTTCGGGGGAAGGGGGATAATGTCGCAGTTGTGATGACATGGCATGTACTTACTAATTGAGCAAGAAGAGAAGAGGTCGGACCAAAAATTTACGAAGTTGATAACGTGTAACTGCTACTCGTAAAACGCACCGTGATTTGCGGACTGTCACATGGCAATCTATGCAACAACCTATAGGCAATTGTGCATGAGCTTTTTGGTCCTTGTGTTAAGACGATGAAAAGCAAATTGGGACACCCACTTTAGGGGCCCCTTGTAACCTATGTAAGTCTCTCACGAGGGTGGCTCTAGCAGATCGACTTGGAAGCAAATTGCAGAGCTTACCTCCCAACAGTTATACACTATCATCATTAATAAAGAAAGAAGTACCGAGAGAAGCACCAGACTTTGGGGCCGATGCATTTGGAAGTGGAACTCACACTCTCTCTCTCTCTCTCTCTCTCTCTCTCTCTCTCTCTCTCTCTCTCTCTCTCTCTCTCTCTCTCTCTCTCTCTCTCTCTCTCTCTCTATATATATATATATATATATATATATATATATATATATATATATATATATATATATATATATATATATATATATATATATATGTATGTATGTATGTATGTATGTATGTATGTATATATATACACTATGATCATTAATAAAGAAAGAAGTACCGAGAGGAGCACCAGACTTTGGGGCCGGTGCATTTGGAAGCGGAACTCCACCACTTCGTCTCTCTCTCTCTCTCTCTCTCTCTATATATATATATATATATATATATATATATATATATATATGTGTGTGTGTGTGTGTGTGTGTGTGTGTGTGTGTGTGCGCGCGCGCGTGTGAGAGAGAGAGAGATATGCTTCACTTTGTTGCAATTTCTATTCATGTATTGCTATTGATTTCTCGCTTGGGTGTCCAAGCCTATTACACTACTCGAGCCATCCTGCTCCAAAGTCCAGTTCACAATGCCAGAAGCCAATATACACATCTTGTGCCCGATTATCACAAAGATGTACAAACTTTGACTGTCTACCACACCATCCTTCAAAGACTAAACAAGTCCTCTAATCTCTGTCAAGGAAGTAGAAGCCACCGCCCGAGCTTGAAGCTGTGAAAGAAATCTGACAAGAGTGCTATCAACCTACACGTCTTAGTGAGTCCCTGATGAAAGTGAGATAGGTGAACCGAGTGTGTGAAGGCCAGAACAAGTGCAATAGCAGCCGCCTCACAAGATACCAAGTAAAAATCAGACTTCTTCGAGCAATTCATCCGTATATGCCCCCATTCTCCACACTTATGACACATCACCTCCTCCTTGGATCTCTCACCAATACCATATGAATCATTCTTTTGTGCCTTCTGCTTTTGCTTTTGAGTTTACATAGCCTTGGAAATAGTTTCTAAGCCTTCAAATCTATTTTAATACTACTACAACGCTACGATGATGAAGCACACTTTCCAACAACTTGGTTCAAGGTTCCAGGTGATTTTTCCAAAAAACATAAATGTCAAGCTCAACTTAAACCCCAAAACACCCGAAAACACGAAACATAGTAACCCTTTTCCACAGACTCGCCTAGTTAGAAAACCCAAATGCTTTGAATGGGAAAATACCTCAAGCTCTCATAAAAAAGTCTGTTTGCTGGAGCGGTAGAAGAAGCGCAGGCCCTCTGCCTTTGCAACTGTCTTCACAGCCGCACTTTGGTGGCCACCATCTCCACAGGCATTTGTCCTTTGCATCTGAGCCCTAATGAAAGATGCTTGTCCAACTTGCAACTCACGTGCTACCAAGTATAGAAATATCCTGTCTGTGGTTCGGTTGTGTGGCTGCCTTCTTGCTGTCTGTGGCACCTATGACAAGAGTCACAAAAAATTCTTGCCTCCTCCATGCACAGAGCTCCTGTTAGTTCCACTCCAAATGGCAAATTATCAGCACCTCGTCACCAGCTATCTAACAACCATGATCAAGATCTTAACCTCCCTTCCACTAATTATTTCGCCCGCCTAATGCATTTCGTTTTCTGCCCATCCTTCAGCCTGCTACCAACAAAGAGGTCACCTTCACAAGGCGATTGGAGACGGTGCCTTTCACTCCAATAAAAGACAATAAAAGAGACAGAGAGGAGGAGAAGAAGAAGATTGTTTTAACGCCGTAGGAAACTAGGGTAAAGGGGCCAAAAGAGTGCCACCTAAGGAGTGAAGGGTGGGAAATTTCAAAAATTTTGCGGACTTGGGGTATTGGCCAGGGTCGCTAGGTGTCATTCTACATGTGAATGTATGCTGGTGGCTTTTTTTTTTAGGGTAGGTGGGATAAATTAAGGTTTTTTGAATTCATGTGTTAAAAAAAGGGGTTGCATGAGGTGATAATAGTCCGCATGGGAAGTGTCGAAAGGTGGTGACTAGTCAGTGTGATAATTGCCCAATACAAGGCGGGGGGCTACCACTCGTTTTCCATTGGAAACCCCATGAAGAACCAATGGCGTGCCCCCATCTGGATGCCGCTTATCCCACTCGGCTGTGTTATTGCAGGGAAGCACGAGGGGACTGTGTACACTGGAAGGTGGTACACGAGGGGACTGTGTACACCCCCCCCCAACAAAGTGCGTGCGTGGGCTTGTTGCTTGTATCGACTGTTGGACTCTCCTCATGTACTCAAGCTCTCCATTACCTGTGAGTCTCTCTTGCAGCGCTTACTAGCTGGGTGGTGTGTATCGGTAAGCCAATATGGTTTCTTCTCTGAAAGTGGTATTGCTTGCATACGCCTTTGATGCAGGGTTGTTTTTCGGAAGTGTGGCCACGACTCAATATCATTGAAGAGATAACCAACTCGTGATCAAGAGAGAGCTCTCCTACACCAGTCCAAATACTCCCTACAACGTTAATTATAAGCTTTTGCTAGCTTGAACGGAACCTGCCCACAGTTTACGTGTTCTACTTAACTACTGCTCTCGCTGCTGCCATTAATGTAATGTACAGGTTGGGGCAGGCATTTGAAAACAAGGCCTTGCCTTTTGCAGTTTCCAAAGACACAGCTAAGGGCGTTGACGCTGATTGGGAGCGGTTTGTTTTCAATAAGAATGCCCCATTAGATGATGATGCCAAGCTTGACTATTTTGGAGATTTCTCCTCTCAATTCTTATCCTTAGTTCAACTTTCTTTTGTCTTAGTATTTTCCAAAAGTTCTGAGTTGACTTCCATCTTCTCATATATTTGCATTTGACATTTTATTAGACGGCACCGGAGCTCGAGATGATACTGGCTTCCTTCAAAATACTGGTAGCACTTTTTTGTCCATAAATACTAGTCAAGTGAGTGAATGTTGATCATGGAATTGTCTGTGAGTTGCCAAAATGGATGCAATGTATTATTCTGTCATTTTGAGTGATGTAGGCAAAGAGAGAGGCACAACTACAAGCTGCTCATGATGCATGTGAGAGCGTAGAGAGGCTTTCCTTCAACTCCGGCGTCCTGGGTCTTTTTTCACCATGGTCCAAGGTGTGCTCAGATGGCACTACCGTCCACCTATGTGGCTTTTTCCTCCTCCCATCTCTTGATTTAGCCTCGTTGAACATATGCTATTTTTTCATTGGGAGAGTCTCCCCATCATGATTGTTGTAGCCCTATGTTGTAGAGGTGGTTGTAGCCCTATGGGCAGTTTATTAACTAATAGAAGGATCTTTTTCTCAAGAAATAAATATGAGACCAGTCTGTCACAATAATATTCTTAGGCTAGGTGCAGACAAGGCTGGAGGAAGAAAAGCTTGGTGCAGGTCTACCAACGCCTCGTCTGAACGATGAAGAGTGAAAAAGAGAGAGAGGTTGAGAGAGGCCATCAGCTCCTCCAAGGGGGGGGAGGGGGGGGGGGGGGAGGTCGGAAGGAAAATGGCGGGCCCGAAGGAAGACAATCTTAGCTACAACAAATCAGTTGTTGCCAAAGGAAGACAATCTTAGCTACATCGAATCAGCTTTTGCCACCGAGCTTTGACGCCCTGTGTAATGGATTTCCATCGCCTCCTTTGAACCAGGCCGTAAAGCCCTTACTTTTACAAATACAAAGGGTGACTCAACTTTGAAGTGATATTTTGCTAAAATTGTTGAGACACTATGTGCCCATGTGATTGGTACACAATTCAGGACGTGGTCATACATAATACAATTATCAATTTTTGAAAACTCGATCGAAGACGACTAGCGCGTGTATGTGGAAACACGAACGCTTGCCGGTTGCGGACAAAGTCTCGTTATCAGTGCATTAACAGGTTACAATTGCAACTATGATGAATTCAACATAGTTACAATTTTGTGTGCATAGTTGCATGATGCCAGGGACATCTAAGCGTGTGACCATATCAAGAAAAATAACTGATAACAAATGCCTCCCATGATCACTGCCTCATGAGGTGTTCGGGGCCACGTTCAAACTGTCACGAAGGGAACAATTAGAAAGAGAAAGAGAGAGTGCTTGGGCTTCATTCTCACCACACAATGCGTGGATGTGGCTGGCCCTTTTTTGGCACTGTCTTTCGACAAAAAAGGAAGGGAAAATATTGAGGGAGTTTCAGCACGTGTACAACGGAGCATCCTTCAAATTAAGGTGTGTTTTATTTTTCTCCTCTTCAATCTATAATCTCTCTTCTTATTTGTTTCCTTCTCTCTCTCTCTCTCTCTCTCTCTCTCTCTCTCTCTCTCTCTCTCTCTCTCTCTCTCTCTCTCTCTCTCTCTCTCTCTCTCTCTCTCTCTCTCTCTCTCTCGCATCGTAACCCTAGCCTCTGTCACACTTGTCATCATCCTCTCCCCCTCAGCCTCCCCGAGGACAAGAGGCTGCCCTATGGGGATACATTAATCCATAGCCCCGTCCCCCAAATCAAGCAATGGCCTGCTGCAACCTGGTGCAACAACTGTGCGACCTGGCATGACAACGATGCAACAACTTGCTGCGATTCCAACCTGTTGCCCTACGACAACATCTGCAACGACAACAACCTCCCAAGCAAGGCAACAACCTGCACGACATCAACCTCCCAAGAAGGGCGTTTGTTATTCGACCTCAAGAAGGGTGTTTTCCTTAAGAAGGGAGTCCCATGGCTACCCGTGCCTCGTCTCACGGTAAACTTAGCTTCCCCGGAGTCGTGGCAACACCTCCGAAGGGGGACATCATCACCCGCCTTCAAATTGAATTCAAATCACTCCGTAAGGAGAATGCTCAGCTAAAACAAAGGCTTGCAACCCTCGAGGATCAGCTTGCCACAATGGAAAATTATAAAGAGGAAGTGAAACAGATGGAAGTCAATTTTACTGAGGTAACGGAGAAAGTCGAGACCACCCTCACAAAGGAGATCAAAAGCCAAGTACGGGAGGTAATCTCTCGCAAGGTCGAAGACCGGGTGGCATTCACACTATGCGAACGACAACGACAAGAGGATATCGCCCTTAATGTTCGCATTGTCAGGCTCCCAAGTGACTGGAAGGGGGAAGGGGACCTCAAGTTTCATGAGTCCTCTGTCCGCATCCAATCTGTAATTCACATGGTACAATGGGATCCAGTAACAATCAATTCTCTTGCCCACGATGTCGTGATGTCGTACGTCTAAATGGATAATTTCATACAGGAGTCACATATTCAGTGTTTTTTATGAGTGCTCGGAATATGGTTAGGAGCATAGCATTTTCGAACGATGGAAGCTTGCAATGGCCGTCATGTGGCGTGGGAACGATTTTTTATATCACTTCTTGGAGTCTGAAGTCGTCAATGTCAGAAGTTTTTGGAGTGAAGATTATGCTATGGGATTTGACCTCGACTGACGGTATCACTCATGCCGATGATGCAAGAGCGGTTGAAGCACTCATGAACGTAAGGTTGCGATTGGCGAAGCTTTGGTCGATATTTGTGCCGAATAATGTGTGCTTAAAGAGCTAAGCTAGATCAAAGCTATGGTGGTGTTTTACGAACTAGACATCGACGAAGTCAAGGAGGCTACAAAAATGATGGCAGTGCACATTGTACCTACCATAGTGTTTGTTATACAAGCCAAAGGTGGTGCACTCATGAAAGCACAAAAGGTTCTTGGTGGGCTTTATTTTTTTCATCGATCCGAATACGTTGAATATAGCGATGGCCAACTTGAAGGAGTATGAGCATGTGAATGCTTGCTTACTGTTTAATAGAACACATAAGTTATTTTGGGAATAAGAAAATGATGAGCTCCCTAATAATAAAGGGTCGGGTGACTAAAAAGCATGGGAAAATCGTTGTCATAAAGGTTGATGAGCGCGCGACGTACAGAAGCCGCTGGGGGACAGAGTTTAAGCCGTCAGAGAGCCACGGCCAAGAGTAGCAAGGAAAAGAGGTAGTGGTGGTGCAAGGCCGTCAAGCAGCAGGTGGAAGGTGTGTCGTCAAGGGTGGTTATAAAAGACAAGAGCTGACGAGGTGGCGGGGCCAGCCGTCAATTGGGACATCAGAGATTGGCCGTTCAGGGCCGAGAGTAGACAGCGCGCCATCAGAGAAGGAGGGGCGTGCCCTGGAGTCAGAGAAGGACGAGCGCTTGAAGAGGAAGCCGGCTGGAGGGCGAAAAATCATGGTGCCGTCGACAGCAAGCGGTAGAGAAAAAAAACCAGGGAAATCTGGATAGGGTGCCGCCATCCGAGCAAGGAAAAGAGGCCCGAGGGCTTGTTGCAGTTGGGTGTGGCCTTGGTTGGTAGGCAGCAGTGTATCTGGTGGCAAATCAAGGAAGTGGCATCAATTGTAGTAGCAAGGTCAGCGTGAGGGCATTCTTAAAGCGAGAGTAGCGCAAGTGTGAGAGCCAGGTGGTCGAGTCGGCAACTGCAGGAGTTGAGAGCACCGGTGGTGGGGTCGGCAAGTGAGACAGAGAGCCGCCAGGGCGTGCGGCAAGGAGGTAGAGCGCCGTCTGGAGAGAGAGAGAGAAGAACTGTCGAGCAAAGGGAAGGAGCACGAGCAAAGGAAGGAAGACCGAGCGTTATGAAAAGCAGAGCGAGCACGAGTTGATGAGGTTATCAAGCAAGGTCGAAAGTGCAGAGGAATTGTTCGTTTATTTTGATCAAGCAAGCAAGGTGCTAATTCAAGAAGTGCATAAGAAGAGAATTGATGTGTATATGAAGATGATGAAAACTTTATCAACTGGAAGGAGTTCACACCTGAAGAAGGTTTATATGATAATGTTGTAGATGCAAAGAGATTCCTGCTTGTAGATGCCAAGGATTCACATAAACCGAGGAGTTTAGAAGAGACTATTTTGTAATTCTATGGAAAGCCTTAACATGAAATAGCGAGTAAAAGTTAAGCTTGTGCTCGAGAAGGTGGTCGGGAAGAGCAAGGGAAGGGCATTGAGGCCATACAGATTGGCATTTGCACTTCCGCTCATAGGCTCGGCGAGTTCAAGAGCACTTGTTGCCTATTGCAATCAAGTTTATTTTTTTGTATTCAGATTTTAGTTCATTAAGTAATTCAATTCAAGGTGTGCAAGGTGTTCTTTTGTGCTATATTCACTTGAGATGTGCATCTTTCTCTCACCGTTTCCCACAGCGAGCAACCCGGTGCTGACCCGGCTCAACTCGTGAACATAAAAGTCCCCCGACATCTTCGGTGAACCCGACCTGAAGCGAGCCGGGGTGGAAAATTTTGGTAGAGAGGATGACGACGACGTCTCAAGTGCAGCAGATGATGTAGCTATTGGATGCTTTCTTGCAGCAACAGCAGCAGCATCAGGTTACTTATGAGCAATTTTCTTTGGGCCACGTAGATTTATCACGAGGATTTTCTCTTTTAGATGAAGCGGAGATTAAGCAAGAAAAAGTGGAAGAAGCATTGGATAAGGTTTATGGTGAAAGAGGCACATTCGATGGTTATGATAGTGATGGATATCTTTCATGCTACAGGTCAGAGATGGAGCTTATGGATATTCCAACTAAGCATATGATCAAGGAGTTTGGCCGGTTAGTAGCTCCAGAATTACGTGATCAGATATAGAAGCTTATCAATAAGTATGCAGATAATTGGAAAAAATTTGAAGAAGCAGTTGTACAGGTGGGTGATCAACACATAGCCTTGGAAATAGAGCAGATGGATCAAAAAAAGCAGGTTACTTTCAATAAAGATGATGGAGATCAATTGCAGACAATCAGCTATGATGAATTTTGGGAGCAGATTCATGCAAGAAGTAAAGCTAAAGCAGATGCAGCTTTGCAAGTACCAAATTTTGTCCCAGAGGATCATGCTTCAAGCAATCGAGCACAGGTAAATAACAAATTTCATACTAAATCCATTGATGAAAAATTTTCAAAGCTTGCTCATATGGTAGCTGCTTCTATCATTGATTCTTGTGAAGAAGGTGAAAATTTTGTTGTCAGTGTTCCACATACTAGTAATCTTTGCAGCATGGATTGTTCTCAAGAAGTTCAAGATCTTCCTTTACAAGGTGTTGATGGTCCTCTTAGCACAATGAAAGCATGTGAAGTCAAGCAAAGCAACAGGTTTATGATTGCATTGATAAAAACATTTATACTGTAACTAATGAAGTGCAAGAAATTATGGAGTCAATAGAAGATGTGCATGAGGGTATATATGAGTCTACAATTGCTGCTGACGATATGTTTACACGTACTGATATCACAGAGCAAGATGAAGATGCAAATAGAGATGCTTCGTTGTCAAGGTTGAGAGAAGAGAATGCCATTATTGATGTCTTTTTATCTGATTGTGGTATGTATGAACAACATATTATGGATGATTTCTCTACTGCTAGTACCTATTCAGAGGAGGTGCATGAAGAGTCTTCAGGGAATATCAATGGATCTTTGGCTACCGTAGAAGTGTGTGAAGTGGAACAGGATGAAGAGATTTAAGAAGATTGCTTGGATGATGTTTTGTGTGTGCTTGACATTTCTGACATGACTGAAGTACAGGATATTGGGCACGAAGTTTCTCCTTGTGTTATTTCTCATGAGCTGCAAGAGGAAGCAACCCACAATTCTTTGATAGATGATGAGAGTATTCGCTGCTCTACTGATCCAAAAGTGGATGCAAATTCACAACTTACAGCTCTTTTCATGGTCAGGCTAGAGTTCCAAGTAATGATGACTCTGACACTGATGCAATATTTTCAGAGGTTCGTGATAACTATGAAGTCGGAGGGGGTGAATCACTATCAATTAAGCAAAGGATGCACATGCTTCTTCAGTTTCTTCAACGAGGTTCTAGCTATGGTTGGATCCATATACTCTTTCTACTTATGCTTATGTCCGTGCTATTATGGTTACCGGGAAAAGGTATGCAGTGTTCTTATATGCTTGTTGAGACAAAAACTGTCAAATGTTTACGAAAACTGGGTATTGCATAATGATTCAAGGGAAGTTTTACTTTACTCTGAGGCTCATAGATGCTATGTGCTTGCTATGGTATTCGACCCAAGAGATTTTGAGGTCCTTAAGAAGCAGGTTGAATATGGTTGGTTCTTTTGGGTGCACAATGTTATCGGTTGTTGCTGATTGATCCAGGAAGAACAAGCTTACACCAAGGTTTTTTGATGTTGACAGAGACCGATAGTGTATGCTCATGTGCTTTTTATGAAGCTCACATACTCAAGCAACATCTTCTTAGACCATATTACCCAGGTGGTGTTCATCATACTTACAGGTTATGGCAAGAGATTTAAAGACTTTGCAGTGGATCATGCTTATGCTTTGTTGGATGGATCTACTTGATTGATGGAAAATTTTTGAGTTTTCCCTTCGATCCTGGAGGCTTATGATTGTCTGAAGTCAAAAATTTTAAGGTTATTGGTAGCAGGCTTACAATGGACCACTGCTTGTATGCCAACTAGTTTTATACTTACAAATTTTGAAGATGGTTGGCACATACCGGAGGATGTGCAGGTTCAAAGGGGGTGGATGTCGTGCTGTCGTACGTCTAAATGGATAATTTCATACAGGAGTCACATATTTAGTGTTTTTTATGAGGGCTCGGAATATGGTTAGGAGCATAGCATTTTCGCACTATGGAAAGCTTGCAATGGCCGTCATGTGGCGTGGGAATGGTTTTTTATATCACTTCTTGGAGTCTGAAGTCGTCAATGTCAGAATTTTTCGGAGTGAAGATTATGCTATGGGATTTGACCTCGACTGACGGTATCACTCATGCCGATGATGCAAGAGTGATTGAAGCACTCATGAACGTAAGGTTGCGCTTGGCGAAGCTTTGGTCGATATTTGTGACGAATAATGTGTGCTTAAAGAGCTAAGCTAGATCAAAGCTATGGTGGTGTTTTACGAACTAGACATCGACGAAGTCAAGGAGGCTACAAAAATGATGGCAGTGCACATTGTACCTACCATAGTGTTTGTTATACAAGCCAAAGGTGGTGCGCTCGTGAAAGCACAAAAGGTTCTTGATGGGCTTTATTTTTTTCATTGATCTGAATACGTTGAATATAGCGATGGCCAACTTGAAGGGGCATGAGCATGTGAATGCTTGCTTACTGTTTAATAGAACACAAAAGTTATTTTGGGAATAAGAAAATGATGAGCTCCCTAATAATAAAGGGTCGGGTGACTTAAAAGCATGGGAAAATCGTCGTCATAAAGGTTGATGAGCGCGCGACGTACAAGAGCCGCTGGGGGACAGAGTTTAAGCCGTCAGAGAGCCACGGCCGAGAGTAGCAAGGAAAAGAGGTAGTGGTGGTGCAAGGCCGTCAAGCAGCAGGTGGAAGGCATGCCGTCAAGGGTGGTTATAGAAGACAAGAGCTAACGAGGTGGTGGGGCTGGCCGTCAATTGGGACATCAAAGATTGGTCGTTCAGGGCCGAGAGTAGACAGCGCGCCATCAGAGAAGGAGGGGCGTGCCCTGGAGTCAGAGAAGGACGAGCGCTTGAAGAGGAAGCCGGCTGGAGGGCGAAAAAGCATGGTGCCGCCGAGCAAGCAGTAGAGAAAAAAAACCAGGGAAAGCCGGATAGGGAGCCGTCATCCGAGCAAGGAAAAGAGGCCAGAGGGCTTGTTGCAGTTGGGTGTGGCCTTGGTTGGTAGGCAGCAGTGTATCTGGTGGCAAATCAAGGAAGTGGCGTCAATTGTAGTAGCAAGGGCAGCGTGAGGGCATTCTGAAAGCGAGAGTAGCGCAGGTGTGAGAGCCAGGTGGTCGAGTCGGCAACTGCAGGAGTTGAGAGCACCGGGTGGTGGGTCGGCAAGTGAAGACAGAGAGCCGCCAGGGCATGCGGCAAGGAGGCAAAGCGCCGTCTGGAGAGAGAGAGAGAGAGAGAGAGAGAGAGAGAGAGAGAGAGAGAGAGAGAGAGAGAGAGAGAGAGAGAGAGAGAGAGAGAGAGAGAGAGAGAGAGAGAGAGAGAGAGAGAGAGAGAGAGAGAGAGAGAGAGAGAGAGAGAGAGAGAGAGAGAGAGAGAGAGAGAAGAGAGAGAGAGAGAGAGAGAGAGAGAGAGAGAGAGAGAGAGAAGAACTGTCGAGCAAAGGGAAGGAGCACGAGCAAAGGAAGGACGAAGTAGAGCGAGCACGAGTTGATGTGGTTATCAAGCAAGGTCGAAAGTGCAGAGGAATTGTTCGTTTATTTTGATAAAGCAAGCAAGGTGCTGATTCAAGAAGTGCATAAGAAGAGAATTGATGTGTATATGAAGATGATGAAAACTTTATCAACTGGAAGGAGTTCACACCTGAAGAAGGTTTAGATGATAATTTTGTAGATGCAAAGAGATTCCTGCTTGTAGTACCAAGGATTCGCATACACTGAGGAGTTTAGAAGAGACTATTTTGTAATTCTAGGGAAAGCCTTAACATGAAATAGCGAGTAAAAGTTAAGCTTGTGCTCGAGAAGGTGGTCGGGAAGAGCAAGGGAAGGGCATTGAGGCCATACAAATTGGCATTTGCACTTCTACTCGTAGGCTCGGCGAGTTCAAGAGCACTTGTTGCCTATTGCGATCAAGTAGAAGAAGGCAGAACTCTAAAAGATGTGAGAAGCATGCGCAACAAAAAAATGGACAGTCTATCGCGGAGGTAGATCCATTATTCAAGAGTTCCAAACTCCCAAACCGGCTTCCTCCTCACCCCCCTCTCCATAGGTTTTGTTAATCCTATCTTACCCCCCCCCCCCCCCCCCCCCCCCTTTTTTTTGACCCTTAGTCCTTAATTGAGATGTATCCTGCAACCCCTTTGCAGAACCTATTGTAGTTTTCGGTCCCATAGGTTATATCTGACCTCATGGACGATAATTCAATCTATTTGTCTATCTCTCGTGTCCTCTCCTTCTCTCTCTCTCTCTCTCTCTCTCTCTCTCTCTCTCTCTCTCTCTCTCTCTCTCTCTCTCTCTCTCTCTCTCTCTCTCTCTCTCTAATCGGAGTGAAAGGTAGTGCCAACGTTTGTCTCCAGACGCCTTGTTGGCAATGCTTAGCTCCTATACATGTATGTTTTATTTTTTTTCTCTTTAATCCATAGTCTCTCCTCCTCCTCCTCCTCTTCTCTTCTACCAAGTGTGGTAGATTTCTTATACCATTTCCCTCTTGAATAACAGGTCTTGAGTTCAACTCTCTTCGTCGGATAGATCTTTAAGGTCTCTTGGGATAGTTTCCTATGACGTTAAAACAATCTTCTTCATGGATGTGTGTGTGTGTGTGTGTGTGTGTGCGTGCGGGCTAATAAAAAGAGGAAAATGGTATTTTATTCCTATCACCCAAGTGTGGTAGATTGGTTATGCCATTTCCCCGTCGGTTAGATTTTTAAGGTCTAGGGTAAAGGGGCCAATAGCGTGCCGGGCACCAATAGAGGGACAAAAGTTAGGTGCACACAAAGGCCACATGTGGAAAAAAGCGAGACCAAAACATGGATCTTTTGTTAACGTGGCAAAATTCCCATTTCAAATACATGTAGCTGCCCTGTATTGGGTCACGCTCGCCACCAAAAAGATAATTACAAAGTTTTCAATGCGACTCCAATCATCTCTATGATCCACCACACTGTCTTCTCATATCAGCAGCCTGCGATCTTCATCATAGTAAAGACTTGGTCTTTTAATCCAAAACAACACCCACCAACTATTCAAATTTAGCGCAAACATTTAGAAAGAGATTTCACCGAATCATAGAGATATGCATCACCAAATTAGCTAAAAACACAGATTTAGACACGCTTGAGCCTCTACCCTAGTCCCTCGCTTCTCTAGATAAAACCCAGACAAAACATGCAAATGTGTACGATTTGCTCACCACACTTTCTATCACCCATACCTTGACTGAATGCAAACCAGTAGAACCAACCATTCAAGAGCAGCTCAATGAAACCAGCAAGCCCAAATCCACAACTCTTTGAACACTGACAAGATCGGTTATTCAAGAACAACTCATTGAAACCAGTAAGCCCAAATCCATAGCTCCATGAGTTGTAAAGTCTGTCAACCATTCACCAACCTTGCCCACAAGACACAACCTTTCCAAAACATAGCAACTATCAACCCGCAAAAGCGCCTCAAAAGCAGCCTAGCACAACAAAGAAGTTTCAACAATAAGGAATGCCACATCAATTCAATGGCACAATCTGCTCCATGTGAGTGCAAGGCGTGTCTTTTAGAAAGACATCCCACCCTCAAAGGTCTACTCTGTACCTCCTTGTTGCTACACAAACATGGCGGCCGCGTTTGTTGTTGCGGGCGAGTACACGTAGTGCCCATTTTTATGTGCAAACTGCCTCGCAAGAAACCTCCCTTCATTACCCCCAAATCAACTACATCTTCCACTCCTGCACAAAGTCTGGATAGTCGAGAAAGCAGCCCACCAAAAGGCCACTCCAAAGAGAAAGTTCTCGGTTAAGGAGTATTTACACCTCCTCGAAAGCAAACAGGAATAGGTAAGAAAGTACAATTTTAATTGCCTTGCTTACAAATATCATCTTTTTCATATCAAGATATGTTCAACAACCAAAATCCACATCAAACAGCTTACTATTTCTATGTGTTCACATCAAATGAGTAGCTGCTTCTCTGTGTAGACACTATGGCGAAGAGAAAACAAAATTCATCATTTACACCACCTCCAAAGCATACAAGAAAAGGTAATATATTACAACTTCACAAGCTGTCATAAACATTCACAACAAGTAATTTGTTCCTTTTATGTGTAGGCATTACAGGAAAGAGAAAGCAGAGAGTCTTGTCTCCCAAACATGCAAGATGTAGCAAATCTCGGAGACTAAACTCATCACTTTTGTGTCCTTCAACATCCTCTTCAAGGGATCTTGAGGGCACGGTCAGACTGGGGACAAGAGCTTCATCCACTAAACCCTGTTCAAGAAAAGGGCAGACCATCATTAAACCTCCACTTGCTCTCATGGCAAGGCCTACGTTTCCAAAGCCCAAGATGGTTACAATCAACACACGACCAATGATACCTCAGCCCATTGACGACTCGCTGAATGCTATAGCTAAACCAAAGAGGCGTAATCAACTCACTTGGACTGAGCAAGACATGGAAAAGGCTCTTCAAGCAAGGGAAAATGGCCTATCTCTACACAAATGCTCTCTCCAATTTGGCATGAGTAGAACTGCCATATCTAATTGGGAAGAAAGGAGGACGCAGACTAAGAAGAAAGGCCCCCCCACTCAACTTGCAACAGAGGAAGAGGACGCTTTACTTCAATGGATATACTTAAAATGCGAGCCGGGACACAGCGTTTCAATTCTTGATGTCAAGCTCAAAGTAGCCGAAATATGTCAAACTAGGCACACTTTATTTTCGAATGGGATTCCAGGAAAAAGTTGTGGGACAGTTTTTGCAAACAACATCCAAAACTGGTCTTTCGGGTTTTAGAGGGACTGGACCAGTCAAGGGCAACACGCTTCAGACCTGAAATAGTTAAAAGCCTTTCGGGTTTCAAAGGGATTGGACCAATCAAGGGCAACACGCTTCAGACCTGAAATAGTTAAAAGCCTTCACGACAACCTTCAGAAATTGTATGATGAGCACAAGTATCCACCAACAAATATATGGAATGTAGATGAGACAGTTTTTCAAGGCTCAAGGGATAAAGGAATGAAGGTCTTGCCAAAGAAAGGCGCAAAAGTCGTTTATGGAGTTACATGCGACTCCAGAGAGTGGATGACAGTCTTGTGCTGTGTTAATGCTGCAGGTCAATCAATTCCTTCTTATTACATTTTCAAAGGAAGTAGAATCACAAGCAACTACATTGAAAATTGCGAAGAAGGTGCTGCAATGGCCATGCAAAAGAAGGCTTGATGACTGGTGAGTTATTTCAAGCATGGCTAGAACACTTTGAGAATGCAATAACTCAAAAGATAGGGAAAACCAGCAGACATCTTCTAGTTCTTGATGGACACGGGAGTCATGTTTCTTTAGAAGTTGTCACTAAAGCTTACGAAGCAGGGATAGGCATACTTACATTGCCAGCCCACACATCACACAAGCTGCAACCTTTGGACATTTCTGTCTTCAAGTCACTAAAAGTACAATTTCGAAAAGAACGCGACATATGGCAACAAAAGACATCTTCAAGACAAGCAAGCAAATCAGAGTTGGCTTCAATAGTTGCAAAGGCCATTTCCTCTTCTTTCACGGAGTCAAACATCCAAGCCGGTTTCCGCGCCACAAGCATTTGGCCCCTAAACCCTTCTGCTGTTGTTTTTGAAAGTATGCCATGTACTTACATCAACTAGAGTCTTGATCCAGCTTTGACAATTGGAGCAGACATTTCTCAAGTACCATCAACTCCATTACACAATGATATTGAGGATGAGGCCATCAATGCTTTAAATGACATGGCAACTCACTTTGAGGACAGTTTATATGCAGCGCATGATAATCTCACAACTCCACTTCAAGAAGACATCTCTCCACCTCAGGAGTATGTGGAAAACACAGTTTCTTATAGACAACTCTTGGAAGAAGATGAGGAATGTTTTGGAGACCAATCAACATGTTTTGGGAGCTATCAGGCAGCAAATCAAGTAGAAGGTTCAAAGACAGTGCGAAATTCAGTCATTCGTCAACCCTTCCTGCAAAGGAGTAGTCAGCAGCATATAAACCAATGTGCATATGAAAATTCCCCGCCCATACTACCCGATCAACAAGCCCACTCCGAGGAAACAAATCATGTCATTAATCTCTTCCGAATACCAACAATAGAAGTATGCATCAAGCAAGTCAATCGTGAAGCATTTGTAGACTATACAAATAGCTCAATTCTCACTTCGACACAGTATATTGAAAGCATGAAGGCCAAGACTGCAAAAAAGGAGGAGGTAGCTCAATCAAAGGAGGAGAAAAGATTGGAGAAGGAAAGGAAGAGAAAGCAAGCACTAGCAGCCAAGGAAGCAGCACAACAAAAGAGGTTAGAAGCTCAACAAGCTAAATTGTCAAGGAGAGCATGGGAGATACAACAACAACAATTTGAGGATCGATTACGCTTAGTTTTATGGGAGGGACGATCCTTGCAAGGGCTTGTGTGTAGGCCACTCCACACCGATACCCCATTCCATGCACTTGCGCGACGCCATCGTATGGCTAAGATGCGACGGGCTCGTCGATTGTTGCAACAATAGTGAACCCTTTTTTAATTGTTTTTGATGATCTAGATATACTCGGCACTACCATCATGCTGTAATGCATACGTAATGCATTTTTCATTGTTTTGGCCAAGCTACTTAATAGAAAGAATGTAAAGGCATTTATCAACTTTTATTCCATCTTTTTATCTACTTGTATTTGTAGGAGGATTGATGCAGAAATACCCCTCTGACATGTGTGAAAGCTTGTGAGCTGATAGTGTCTTTCATTTCTTGCATTTTATCCACCTTCTGTTCTATTGTGTGAAGTGTAGATGAGAAAAATAAACTATCATGCTAGAAACTGGACATTTAGTTTGCTCATTTTACCACATAGATTAGCATTAATCATCCACCTTAGAACCACATGAAATGCCTAGCCTATTGCATAATAATTGACTATTCCCATTCAAGACAACAATCAACCAAACATACTAAACATACTAACTTCTTCGGATTGCTGAGTGAGTTCATAAAGAACTCACCTGCAATCATCACATGTAAGGACATCGGGGCTCGCAAATCCGGGCAACACCCTTATCGCAAGGTTGCAACCACCAAAACAAGAAACATTAGACTCATGGACAAGAGCTGAATATGATTAATCTTAATGGAGAACCATTAAACTCAGAAATGTACGCCATCTTCTCAGAGGACATGCCCGTAGATGGACCAAAAATGGTAGCGGTCGGAACTGCCCTGAAGTCTCTCAAACTGTCCTTTGAGAGTATGGATCAGCTCTAGCCAAAGATCCCGAGCAGTCTCTGCTGGTGGTACAGGGCGAGCCTTGAAGATGCGAAAGCAAAGGGCCCGCCGAATGAACCAGAGTGTCAGGCCACTGATGAGCTCCCAACACTCCTCTCTCTCTCACTGCACCACTCCTGTGGAGTAAACTCTATAGCAAGCTGTAGTGTAGGGTGACCCCCCTGCATCACTATCATCCTGCTGGTGGAAGATAGATCAAACTGAAGTGTCGAGCCCATGAGAGTGGATCAAGCAGTTGCCCCCCAAGTGTACAGCCGAGCTGTGGAAAGAGCTGGCATCAAGCAAAGGACACAAAGCCACACCTGTTGTGCCAAAGGACAGTCCCAAAGACAGTGACGCTGACTCTCCACAAGATGGTCACAAGCTGCACATGCGGTCAAGAGACCACTATGTACAAGCCAGCTTCCAACTGCTGTAGCTCTCTGTGCAACCAGCCACTGGAACAAAGTGACTCATCTCGGTTGTCTGAGTCCCACAAATTCTCCCAAAAAGCACTCAGTTGTGAGACCCTCCTCCTGCCAATGAGGTGTTGCAGCAGGAGGAGCCTCTCTCTGCGCTGCCAGTATGTGACGTCCCAATCGAATAGTGTACTGAAAAAAAGGGACACCTGGATGGTCTGCAGAGGAGAAAGGGTCCCTCCAAATCCACTCTCCAGGATCCCATTGTACTCGTGCCAATGGACAGCTCTCCCAAGCCCACAGTCTCCATTGGCCAGTCTTAAGAGCTACTGGATCGGGATCTATGACATAAGTCCTCCCACAGATGCCCACCACGCGGATCCTCTGAGAACGACACTCTACCACGTGCGGGGCTTCTACTGCAACTCGGTGTAAGCATCCCTCACCCTGTAGCTCAAAAAACATGGAGAGTATAGTCTCTGAGCAAGCCCGAAAAGACATGAGAACCTCCAGTCGCGTGAAGGTTCCCATCCATCTGGGTGCTGCTGACTCGAGAGGTGTGAGCCACTCAACTGGTACTGCCTTTGAGATGTCTTGACACAGGCTCTGCGCCCCTCTCATGCCCTGAAGCTGAATGCCCTGAAGCTTCTCTGACAAGCTTGAAAACTGTAACGAGTCACCTAGAGAGCGTGATGGACCCTCTACCATGGGACCCTAGGAAACATGAGGCCGGCTACCAACCAAGTGGCCTCTCTGAGTGCTAACCATGGGGTTCCAGACAAGGGGCTATCTCAGGCGCTCCTCCGTGCAAGTAGGCTGACGCTGCTCCAGGCCTCACTGCGGTTGCTCCCAAGATCGGAGCAAACTCACAGCGAAGCAGTCCTCCAGTCTCCTGCTCAAGCCAAATCTGCACATCTCTGTGAAAATCCATGGAGTCGAGGGTCTCCAGGGGCCTCCACCCTGAGGCACCCTAGCACTAAGCCGTTGAAGCAAGAACTCCTTCCAGGGCTCCTCACCTGGAAGAAGTCCTCTAACGATGAACTTCCCAAGAAGGGCTCTGCTATGCTATGCTGGGTCTATGATCCCCAGCCTTCCTTGAGAACAAGGAAGAGTGATGACGTGCCATGCCACTTTGGCCCGGGCTATCTGAGTGTCACTCCCTGACCAAAGGAAGTTCCACATCAGCCTCTCTACCTGGCTGATACAAGAACTCGAGAAGATCCAACAAGAAGTGATGTACCACATAGTAGCCAACAACACCTGGTTGGCCACTACAACTCTGCCTGCCAAAGAAAGTCGTGCAGAGCTCCAATGCAGTAACTTCCTTTTGATAGATAGGAGGAGGGGAGCAATCTGCTTCTCGAGAGACAAGTCCAAACCAACCTGACAGCCCAAGAATCAAACTACAGTTCTTGGGGGAATCCACTTGAAACCCTCACCTGGCATCCAATCGAGCGTAGGAACACTACCAACCAAGAAAGACACTGTCTTCCTCCAGTTGATCAGTGCACCAGATGCACAATAGAAAGTCTCAAGAGCTTGCTCACACCCATGTAGGTTGGCCTCCTGGCCATCCACGTTCATGGCCGAGTCATCTACAAACTCAGTGTCAAGTAGCTCATCTCCCCGAATAGGGAGCGCTAAGCCACGTAAACCAACCTGCTGTGAAACCAAAAACCTGGTCATCGCCTTAGCATTGAGCAGAAAGAGGAAGGGGGCAAGAGGGTAGCCCTGTCTGACCAAACATGTGAGCATGAAACGATCACCTCTACCTCCTGACAAAAGCACTTGACTGTGTGCCTGTCTGTACAAAGCTGACACCCCTCTGATCCAAGCATCTAAGAGGCCCATCCTGCGTAGAGTGCCCTCCGAAAAATCCCAGTCACCAATAAAAAAATGTTCTCAAGGATACTACACTCCTTGACAAAACCTGTCTGAGTCCCATGTATAAGGCTCTCTAGAAGTGGCTGAATCCTAAAACTCAAAGCCTTGGCAAGAATTTTGTAGGCTAAGTTGAGGATGGTGATGGGGCGCCATTGTTGAATCTCATCCAAGGAGCCACCCTCCTTGGAAGTAAATCAGGCCCTCACTTATGCTGTCAAGCATCTCAACTGTGTGTAGGATGTACTAAAAAGCACTACAGAGATCTGAGCCAAGCAAGTCCCAGTACTCCAAGAAAAAGTTGGGAGTCAAGCCATCCTCACCTGGACAACTACCACGGGGGAGTGCTCTAAGAGCCGTGTGCAGCTCCTTTAGCTGTAGAGGCAGCTCAAGCCTCTGATGCATCTCCTCAGTCACAAGACAAGGCATCTGTGCCCACACATACTCTCTGCATGCATCCCGACGTCTAACTGGGGCTCTGCAGACAGTAAATCACGGTAAAAGTCAGTAGCAATTGCATGCATGTCCTTTGGCTCTGAAGCAACTGACCTGTCAGGCCTCCTCAACTGAATGACCTTGGCATGCGTATGTCGAGGTCCCACTGTCTCAAAGAAAGCGCCTCTCACTCTGTTATCCACCTGGTGATGGGGGCTTTTCACAAGCCAAGCTCCCATACCCCTCTTCTCTCGTCCCCACCCCATGGAAACCTCCTCTTAGGGAGGGAGTGATAAAAGGCATTGGAAAAGTAAGAAAAAAAATAAATTATGATTATGTAAATATATGAGAAAGGTAAAATAGGCCACCTCATGCCTGCGGGGCAGCCCATCCCCACCTTGCCTCCTTTTTCTTCACTGTTGCCCCGCCGTGTGTCCCTTTTCCTCTCCTCCACTCAAAAGGTCAACCCCCTCTCTCTTCCTCTTGTCCTTTCTCCTTTCTCTCTCCCCTCAAGCTACCCCACCTCTCACCAATAATGCATTCTAACTCACCAATAATGCACCCTAACTCACATGCAACTTATCGTATCTTCCAAAATAGTATACCCCACCTCCCCTTTCTCTCTCCTATCATATCCCATGACCCAAATACCCCCCCCTCTCTCTAAAGGGCGCCATGTCTCTTGTCTTGTAGCTAAATAACCTCCCCCACACTCACACACACTCAGTTTCACTGAAAAAGGTGCCCACAGACCCATCCCCACCCGGTGGTTACCTGATTTTTCTTGTGTTCACACACATCTGCACACAGATTCACCTCTGAACACACTCCCCTCTCTCCCCTCTTGTAATTACTTTATTCTCCATGTCACCTCTCACTTTTTTTCATCAACCCATCTCTCTCTCTTAGTCTCTCTCATGAGACTGCTGTTTTGGCACATATACACACAGCCAGACAAGTGGGGCCCACAGTCACATGGCCTATGTAGATAATGATTTCTTCATTTCTAAATTCTAGAATTTCTCCCCCCTCCTCCCCTATATAAAGAGGGGTCACCATCACACTAAATACACACAACATCACCAAAGAGTACACTATGCACTGTGTGTGCCTAATGCACACACACACACACCCACACCATCACCATCACCGCAATCACCATGCTTGTCTTGAGCATGACCTCTACACCCTTGGCTATGGAAGATGAAGGGCAACTAAATGAAGGATGATGGCCATAACCCTCGTGCGAGTCTTCGCCATCAACTCTCACCTATCCGCCATGTGCTCTACCACTCTCTCCCTTCTCATTCCCCTACCCTATGCTCTCCATTTCATCGCCTTATTCTCTAAATAAAGCTTGAGGTTTTGTGAGTATGTTTTCTTGCAATGTTTTTCCCATGTGAGGTCTGCGGAATCGCCACCTAGTCTTGTGTTTGGAGTGAGCTTGTGTATGTGTGAAGGGTGTGCGGATTCGCCATCCTTCTGTGGTGCCTAAGTACTAAGCCGCTATACCCCCTCCCTCACTCTCTCTCTCTCTCTCTCTCTCTCTCTCTCTCTCTCTCTCTCTCTCTCCGTTGATCTCATTTCCCTTCCTCTTCATCATTACTCCCAAGCATCCATCTCTCTTGGATGAAAAATTTGTTATGGTGGTGTGTTGTTTGCGTCCTAGCCGCTCAAGCTAGGTGGTGCCCTCTGTTTGCTTTACCATGACAGGCTCGAGGCGCGCCATTCGGTCCCCGGTGTTTTAGAGGCCGTCGGGGGTTCGGGGTTCGCTTTGCTCCCGTCATTTGGTGCCCCCACTGAGGAATCTTTTCATGAAACCCTTCAGTTTACAAGACTGAAACCCCTAAACTATTGTGAATGGATGAATGGCTAGCAGGATTTGCTAATTGGACGACAGAAGAAGAAGAGCTCCAAGCACAACTAGACGAACTCCGCATCTCCATTGAAGCTCGAGTTCTAGGCGTAACGATAATCGATTTGCAGAGGGAGAGTCAACCAACACGCCAAACCCAGTGGATATACATAGGCCAAGTGCCAAGAAGAAGAAGGAGAAGGTCGAAACCATGTCCGCAACCTACAACCAACCCACAACAACAAAATGGAAGGATCTCTACACAATAGAGAATCAACACTATTCTACTTTGAGAATCGGGTAACTCAAGTCACCGAGGTAATTATCACAGTCAGTTTTCAAGTCGCACCTGATGCTGCAGCACAGATAACGGAAGCATTGGCTCACACTCTCACTAGAGAAACTAGGGATCTACTGAGTTTGTTTCAGGAAAGAACACCACCCTCTCCCACAAGCTTGGACAGTGACTAAGCACCTCTAAGCTTCACATGAATCAGTACAACCTACCTCAAGACAGATCACACATACCAACACATGTCCGCTCAATCAAGGTAATACTGGATTTGAAGGCTCACTACCAGCACGTCATTGACACCATGCCGGGTGGGGAGCGGTTTTTGGAGGTTCTGGCATCAGATCAACCATTTGTCTTACCTTTGGTACAAGGCAATGTACCGTTTGAAGTTTTAATCTATGTCCTAGTATAAGAGGGTATACACGCCTCCTTGTAAAGAAGAAAAAAAACTTTTGCAAGCTAAGCAGTGTGTCTTTCTAGCTCTCTCTCAGTAATCATGGCAAGTGTAGCATTTCCAACATTTAAAGGAAAGAAGGGAGAGGATTTGGTAACAGACTTCCTAGATGACTTTGAAGTAGCATGTGTAGTGAGCAACAAAGATACGGATGAATCCCGGGTTAGAATCTTTAAGCATCTCATGAAGCTAGAAGCTAGATCATGGTACAATGCACTTCCACAAGCAACCAAGGATGACTGGGAACCCTTAAAAACCGCTTTTAAGAGGCGCTTTGGGGGAGGTACCACTTCAGAAAAGTTGTGGGACAAGTTGAGAGACTTGAAGCAGGAGTGTCTTTTAGAATATGCCACCTATGAATCCAAATTTGTGGATTTGTGGGAACGGTGGGTTGAGTCACTGGCTAGGGGGGAAGCTGCACCCGATTTCCTAAAAAAAGATCGGTTCACGCATGGCTTATGGCCGCTTCTCAAGGAGAAGGTGAAAGGTAGATTCCCGGTTACGTACGAGTTAGCCGTTGAGATTGCTCGGCTCAAGGACAAGAAGCTGCGAATGAAAGCCAAAGAAACCGAGTCAACAGAATTAGGAACATCGCGTCGACCAGCAATTATGACAACCACCATTCCACCACCACCACCACCGGCTCTTGGGGTAAGAGATGACCAACAAGATATGTTGGCCCATATTACTGACCAACTGCAGAATTTGTCTGTCCACTTAATACAGCAAGGGAGGAGTCAAGAAAGAGATCAAGACCCTGGAAGAGCACGACGACAAAACAGGGAGTATCACTGCTACAACTGCGGAGAAGATGGTCACGGTATGTACTACTGTCCCAAACCACAACAAAACTATAATAGAGGAGGTAGGAGAAACCAATTTTTACCCCCTAGAGAAAGAACATCCCCACCTCGAGCACCAGCCCCACCAACACAAATTCTACGTCCGCCACAATCACCACTTACAATCATCCTACGCCCACCACCAATTGGTACCCACACACCAAGTATCATTGGTCTTGCAGAAGAGGTCAAGATGAGTGTAACAGAAGAAGGATCAAGTAAGAAGACTATTCAAAGAACTCATGCAGTGGAACAAGAGGTTAAAGAATCAAAAGATGCTACCCAGGTGGGGGAGGTAAGTCAAGAAAATTGTGTTACAAATGTGAGTACATCTTTAACCTTGAATGAAATAAGCACCAAAGCGATGAATCGACAACATTGGGCAGTAAGGATAAGAAGGTGTAAAGTGTTGATTAGGCCTCATCAGAGTAAGAGGAATGCAAAGGGCATGAAAGATACAAGAGAAGAGGAAGACCAGCATGCTAGCAAGGCTTTGCAGAAGGTGGGCAACATATCAAGCAAAGGGGAGGGCTTTGAAAACGGAAGCCTGTGCACCAACATGGACCCAGGACAGTGTAGCAAGCTAAAGGAATCTTGCATCAAGGCAGTTTCACATGAGGACCATAACGAAGAGGTAAGTATGACTGAAGGTTTGGAGTTGGATATTTCTCCAGAGGCTTGGCAGCCGAGCAAGACTTTATTGTGTAGTGTTATAGACTTAGAGATGGGTAATGCCTCTAGTCTACTGAAGGGTGTTATAAACTTGGAGATGGGTAATGCCTCCAGTTTATGTGAGGGTGTTCAGAGTAAGTTTGATGATCAATATGCTGCCAACCTTTTAAGGATGTTCCAAACTCCTCCACAACACAGCATTGTGTTTGCATGGGATGCATCAGACCTATCCCTATGGCTAGCCGCTATAACATATAGAGAGAAGATCGGCATGGAGATAAGAGCAAAGGAGCCATGGATAGACAAAAGCCTGATAGAATGCAAGAATGAAGACCTCCTTCGCAATTTGGTACAATTTTTTACAAATAGTGCATCCTCTCTTTGGAGAAAGGTAAGTGGATTACGCTTGTATTTAAGCCGCAAGGTAGGTGTCTTGCTATTAGCATCAGTAAAGGAAGCTGACATGTTTGAGCACACCCAAAAGAAGCATGATATGCTTGCAGTTTTTTCTAGTCATGGCAGTAAGCAGGATTCTGAAGACAACTTGAGCTCACCACACCAACAAGGCGGCCATATATGGTGGATTCTTGGTACACTCTTTGGAATCATAATTTTCAGTTCTGTCTTTGTAGGAGCCAAGATGCTCATTTCCCCTCTTGCTACTGGTGGTTACAAATTTGGTCCAATTTGGCATGCAAATTTTATTGTTCGGACACTGCAGACAATGATCCTATTTTTCACTTGGGATCCAGGAGGACACTGGCACAAAGTTATGGAAGCCATGGGCTTCCCCTTTAATCAACCGACACTATTCCAAGGAACAAGCTATCACCCGGACCTGTTACAGATTCATGAATATCCCAGAAATCTCACCAATGGCCAAATGGAATGGCTAGTTCAGAAGGCAACTCGATATCGGATCCTACAACTAAGCGGAAGAAGAAACAGAGCTAGATACATGAATGCCTCTAGCCAAAAGGGGAGGGCTAATGATGGGGGCTTTTCACAAGCCAAGCTCCCATACCCCTCTTCTCTCGTCCCCACCCCATGGAAACCTCCTCTTAGGGAGGGAGTGATAAAAGGCATTGGAAAAGTAAGAAAAAAAATAAATTATGATTATGTAAATATATGAGAAAGGTAAAATAGGCCACCTCATGCCTGCGGGGCAGCCCATCCCCACCTTGCCTCCTTTTTCTTCACTGTTGCCCCGCCGTGTGTCCCTTTTCCTCTCCTCCACTCAAAAGGTCAACCCCCTCTCTCTTCCTCTTGTCCTTTCTCCTTTCTCTCTCCCCTCAAGCTACCCCACCTCTCACCAATAATGCATTCTAACTCACCAATAATGCACCCTAACTCACATGCAACTTATCGTATCTTCCAAAATAGTATACCCCACCTCCCCTTTCTCTCTCCTATCATATCCCATGACCCAAATACCCCCCCCTCTCTCTAAAGGGCGCCATGTCTCTTGTCTTGTAGCTAAATAACCTCCCCCACACTCACACACACTCAGTTTCACTGAAAAAGGTGCCCACAGACCCATCCCCACCCGGTGGTTACCTGATTTTTCTTGTGTTCACACACATCTGCACACAGATTCACCTCTGAACACACTCCCCTCTCTCCCCTCTTGTAATTACTTTATTCTCCATGTCACCTCTCACTTTTTTTCATCAACCCATCTCTCTCTCTTAGTCTCTCTCATGAGACTGCTGTTTTGGCACATATACACACAGCCAGACAAGTGGGGCCCACAGTCACATGGCCTATGTAGATAATGATTTCTTCATTTCTAAATTCTAGAATTTCTCCCCCCTCCTCCCCTATATAAAGAGGGGTCACCATCACACTAAATACACACAACATCACCAAAGAGTACACTATGCACTGTGTGTGCCTAATGCACACACACACACACCCACACCATCACCATCACCGCAATCACCATGCTTGTCTTGAGCATGACCTCTACACCCTTGGCTATGGAAGATGAAGGGCAACTAAATGAAGGATGATGGCCATAACCCTCGTGCGAGTCTTCGCCATCAACTCTCACCTATCCGCCATGTGCTCTACCACTCTCTCCCTTCTCATTCCCCTACCCTATGCTCTCCATTTCATCGCCTTATTCTCTAAATAAAGCTTGAGGTTTTGTGAGTATGTTTTCTTGCAATGTTTTTCCCATGTGAGGTCTGCGGAATCGCCACCTAGTCTTGTGTTTGGAGTGAGCTTGTGTATGTGTGAAGGGTGTGCGGATTCGCCATCCTTCTGTGGTGCCTAAGTACTAAGCCGCTATACCCCCTCCCTCACTCTCTCTCTCTCTCTCTCTCTCTCTCTCTCTCTCTCTCTCTCTCTCTCGTTGATCTCATTTCCCTTCCTCTTCATCATTACTCCCAAGCATCCATCTCTCTTGGATGAAAAATTTGTTATGGTGGTGTGTTGTTTGCGTCCTAGCCGCTCAAGCTAGGTGGTGCCCTCTGTTTGCTTTACCATGACAGGCTCGAGGCGCGCCATTCGGTCCCCGGTGTTTTAGAGGCCGTCGGGGGTTCGGGGTTCGCTTTGCTCCCGTCATTTGGTGCCCCCACTGAGGAATCTTTTCATGAAACCCTTCAGTTTACAAGACTGAAACCCCTAAACTATTGTGAATGGATGAATGGCTAGCAGGATTTGCTAATTGGACGACAGAAGAAGAAGAGCTCCAAGCACAACTAGACGAACTCCGCATCTCCATTGAAGCTCGAGTTCTAGGCGTAACGATAATCGATTTGCAGAGGGAGAGTCAACCAACACGCCAAACCCAGTGGATATACATAGGCCAAGTGCCAAGAAGAAGAAGGAGAAGGTCGAAACCATGTCCGCAACCTACAACCAACCCACAACAACAAAATGGAAGGATCTCTACACAATAGAGAATCAACACTATTCTACTTTGAGAATCGGGTAACTCAAGTCACCGAGGTAATTATCACAGTCAGTTTTCAAGTCGCACCTGATGCTGCAGCACAGATAACGGAAGCATTGGCTCACACTCTCACTAGAGAAACTAGGGATCTACTGAGTTTGTTTCAGGAAAGAACACCACCCTCTCCCACAAGCTTGGACAGTGACTAAGCACCTCTAAGCTTCACATGAATCAGTACAACCTACCTCAAGACAGATCACACATACCAACACATGTCCGCTCAATCAAGGTAATACTGGATTTGAAGGCTCACTACCAGCACGTCATTGACACCATGCCGGGTGGGGAGCGGTTTTTGGAGGTTCTGGCATCAGATCAACCATTTGTCTTACCTTTGGTACAAGGCAATGTACCGTTTGAAGTTTTAATCTATGTCCTAGTATAAGAGGGTATACACGCCTCCTTGTAAAGAAGAAAAAAAACTTTTGCAAGCTAAGCAGTGTGTCTTTCTAGCTCTCTCTCAGTAATCATGGCAAGTGTAGCATTTCCAACATTTAAAGGAAAGAAGGGAGAGGATTTGGTAACAGACTTCCTAGATGACTTTGAAGTAGCATGTGTAGTGAGCAACAAAGATACGGATGAATCCCGGGTTAGAATCTTTAAGCATCTCATGAAGCTAGAAGCTAGATCATGGTACAATGCACTTCCACAAGCAACCAAGGATGACTGGGAACCCTTAAAAACCGCTTTTAAGAGGCGCTTTGGGGGAGGTACCACTTCAGAAAAGTTGTGGGACAAGTTGAGAGACTTGAAGCAGGAGTGTCTTTTAGAATATGCCACCTATGAATCCAAATTTGTGGATTTGTGGGAACGGTGGGTTGAGTCACTGGCTAGGGGGGAAGCTGCACCCGATTTCCTAAAAAAAGATCGGTTCACGCATGGCTTATGGCCGCTTCTCAAGGAGAAGGTGAAAGGTAGATTCCCGGTTACGTACGAGTTAGCCGTTGAGATTGCTCGGCTCAAGGACAAGAAGCTGCGAATGAAAGCCAAAGAAACCGAGTCAACAGAATTAGGAACATCGCGTCGACCAGCAATTATGACAACCACCATTCCACCACCACCACCACCGGCTCTTGGGGTAAGAGATGACCAACAAGATATGTTGGCCCATATTACTGACCAACTGCAGAATTTGTCTGTCCACTTAATACAGCAAGGGAGGAGTCAAGAAAGAGATCAAGACCCTGGAAGAGCACGACGACAAAACAGGGAGTATCACTGCTACAACTGCGGAGAAGATGGTCACGGTATGTACTACTGTCCCAAACCACAACAAAACTATAATAGAGGAGGTAGGAGAAACCAATTTTTACCCCCTAGAGAAAGAACATCCCCACCTCGAGCACCAGCCCCACCAACACAAATTCTACGTCCGCCACAATCACCACTTACAATCATCCTACGCCCACCACCAATTGGTACCCACACACCAAGTATCATTGGTCTTGCAGAAGAGGTCAAGATGAGTGTAACAGAAGAAGGATCAAGTAAGAAGACTATTCAAAGAACTCATGCAGTGGAACAAGAGGTTAAAGAATCAAAAGATGCTACCCAGGTGGGGGAGGTAAGTCAAGAAAATTGTGTTACAAATGTGAGTACATCTTTAACCTTGAATGAAATAAGCACCAAAGCGATGAATCGACAACATTGGGCAGTAAGGATAAGAAGGTGTAAAGTGTTGATTAGGCCTCATCAGAGTAAGAGGAATGCAAAGGGCATGAAAGATACAAGAGAAGAGGAAGACCAGCATGCTAGCAAGGCTTTGCAGAAGGTGGGCAACATATCAAGCAAAGGGGAGGGCTTTGAAAACGGAAGCCTGTGCACCAACATGGACCCAGGACAGTGTAGCAAGCTAAAGGAATCTTGCATCAAGGCAGTTTCACATGAGGACCATAACGAAGAGGTAAGTATGACTGAAGGTTTGGAGTTGGATATTTCTCCAGAGGCTTGGCAGCCGAGCAAGACTTTATTGTGTAGTGTTATAGACTTAGAGATGGGTAATGCCTCTAGTCTACTGAAGGGTGTTATAAACTTGGAGATGGGTAATGCCTCCAGTTTATGTGAGGGTGTTCAGAGTAAGTTTGATGATCAATATGCTGCCAACCTTTTAAGGATGTTCCAAACTCCTCCACAACACAGCATTGTGTTTGCATGGGATGCATCAGACCTATCCCTATGGCTAGCCGCTATAACATATAGAGAGAAGATCGGCATGGAGATAAGAGCAAAGGAGCCATGGATAGACAAAAGCCTGATAGAATGCAAGAATGAAGACCTCCTTCGCAATTTGGTACAATTTTTTACAAATAGTGCATCCTCTCTTTGGAGAAAGGTAAGTGGATTACGCTTGTATTTAAGCCGCAAGGTAGGTGTCTTGCTATTAGCATCAGTAAAGGAAGCTGACATGTTTGAGCACACCCAAAAGAAGCATGATATGCTTGCAGTTTTTTCTAGTCATGGCAGTAAGCAGGATTCTGAAGACAACTTGAGCTCACCACACCAACAAGGCGGCCATATATGGTGGATTCTTGGTACACTCTTTGGAATCATAATTTTCAGTTCTGTCTTTGTAGGAGCCAAGATGCTCATTTCCCCTCTTGCTACTGGTGGTTACAAATTTGGTCCAATTTGGCATGCAAATTTTATTGTTCGGACACTGCAGACAATGATCCTATTTTTCACTTGGGATCCAGGAGGACACTGGCACAAAGTTATGGAAGCCATGGGCTTCCCCTTTAATCAACCGACACTATTCCAAGGAACAAGCTATCACCCGGACCTGTTACAGATTCATGAATATCCCAGAAATCTCACCAATGGCCAAATGGAATGGCTAGTTCAGAAGGCAACTCGATATCGGATCCTACAACTAAGCGGAAGAAGAAACAGAGCTAGATACATGAATGCCTCTAGCCAAAAGGGGAGGGCTAATGATGGGGGCTTTTCACAAGCCAAGCTCCCATACCCCTCTTCTCTCGTCCCCACCCCATGGAAACCTCCTCTTAGGGAGGGAGTGATAAAAGGCATTGGAAAAGTAAGAAAAAAAATAAATTATGATTATGTAAATATATGAGAAAGGTAAAATAGGCCACCTCATGCCTGCGGGGCAGCCCATCCCCACCTTGCCTCCTTTTTCTTCACTGTTGCCCCGCCGTGTGTCCCTTTTCCTCTCCTCCACTCAAAAGGTCAACCCCCTCTCTCTTCCTCTTGTCCTTTCTCCTTTCTCTCTCCCCTCAAGCTACCCCACCTCTCACCAATAATGCATTCTAACTCACCAATAATGCACCCTAACTCACATGCAACTTATCGTATCTTCCAAAATAGTATACCCCACCTCCCCTTTCTCTCTCCTATCATATCCCATGACCCAAATACCCCCCCCTCTCTCTAAAGGGCGCCATGTCTCTTGTCTTGTAGCTAAATAACCTCCCCCACACTCACACACACTCAGTTTCACTGAAAAAGGTGCCCACAGACCCATCCCCACCCGGTGGTTACCTGATTTTTCTTGTGTTCACACACATCTGCACACAGATTCACCTCTGAACACACTCCCCTCTCTCCCCTCTTGTAATTACTTTATTCTCCATGTCACCTCTCACTTTTTTTCATCAACCCATCTCTCTCTCTTAGTCTCTCTCATGAGACTGCTGTTTTGGCACATATACACACAGCCAGACAAGTGGGGCCCACAGTCACATGGCCTATGTAGATAATGATTTCTTCATTTCTAAATTCTAGAATTTCTCCCCCCTCCTCCCCTATATAAAGAGGGGTCACCATCACACTAAATACACACAACATCACCAAAGAGTACACTATGCACTGTGTGTGCCTAATGCACACACACACACACCCACACCATCACCATCACCATCACCGCAATCACCATGCTTGTCTTGAGCATGACCTCTACACCCTTGGCTATGGAAGATGAAGGGCAACTAAATGAAGGATGATGGCCATAACCCTCGTGCGAGTCTTCGCCATCAACTCTCACCTATCCGCCATGTGCTCTACCACTCTCTCCCTTCTCATTCCCCTACCCTATGCTCTCCATTTCATCGCCTTATTCTCTAAATAAAACTTGAGGTTTTGTGAGTATGTTTTCTTGCAATGTTTTTCCCATGTGAGGTGTGCGGAATCGCCACCTAGTCTTGTGTTTGGAGTGAGCTTGTGTATGTGTGAAGGGTGTGCGGATTCGCCATCCTTCTGTGGTGCCTAAGTACTAAGCCGCTATACCCCCTCCCTCACTCTCTCTCTCTCTCTCTCTCTCTCTCTCTCCGTTGATCTCATTTCCCTTCCTCTTCATCATTACTCCCAAGCATCCATCTCTCTTGGATGAAAAATTTGTTATGGTGTGTGTTGTTTGCGTCCTAGCCACTCAAGCTAGGTGGTGCCCTCTGTTTGCTTTACCATGACAGGCTCGAGGCGCGCCATTCGGTCCCCGGTGTTTTAGAGGCCGTCAGGGGTTCGGGGTTCGCTTTGCTCCCGTCACTGGGTCCACTGAGATGTCTATCGATAGAAAGCAAACTCATGGTGCCTCTCCTCTGTGCTGACGAATTCCTAACAAGCCTGCTATAACTGCTCCTCCAACCAAGGACTGTCTGGATGCTGCTCCTGCATCCTGTGCAAGGAAGCAACGCCTTGTTGGAGGCGCTCCTCCTCCTCTCTCGCTTCAGCCAGGTAAGCCAAAGACTCCTGAAGAAAGAGTCAACTAAGCTGAGCAAGTCCTTAGGCCACTCTGTCAGCAGGAGACTCCTGCATGTTTAAGATCTCTGTCCAAAGAGCCTCCACTTGCTCTGTAAGCGTTGAGTCCCGCAGGACCCTCTTTGGGATGCGAAGCATCTTGCTCCCCCTCCTCTGGCTATCAGTCACTGTAAGGATCACAGGAGCATGGTCTGAAAAGGAGGTCCCTGCTATAATGCCAACTGTCCCACCCAAGTCATAGAAGTGGTCACTAGTTTAGAAGCGATCTATCTGAGATAGATTCACGCCTCCCACTCTGCGGTCCGAACAAGAGAAGGCCAGGCTGTCTGGGGGCCTCACAAAGCTGGAATGCTACCACACATTTGAAACCCGCAGAGTCATACAAAACCTCTCCCAAGCTGCCAGCTCAACTCCATGCACAGTAATATGGCTACCACCAATCTTGTCAGAAGGTTCCTCCAACATGATGAAGTCACCCCTATGCACCATTGCTCTGCCTGGCAGAGACTCAACAATCTTAGACTAAAACTCTGCACGTGCACTCACCGCATTGGGCGTATAGATGTTCAGGAAGCCCACAAGACAACTCTGAAATTGCATAGTGATCCATTGAGCCTTGCCTAGCACAATAATCCCTCTACCCACAATGGCCTGCTGCAAAGAATCCGCAATAGTCATACATACCCCACCCTAGATGCCTTGAGGTCCAAATGCAGCTGACCAAAAAGTCTCATATCATCCATGCAAAAGCTGACCACAATGTCTAATGCGGCTCTCACACAGATGGTGCTTCTGTAGCATAAGAAGGTCGATCTCTCCTCCCACAAGGCATCACTGAAGCTCCCGACGTAGTCGGCCCCTCTGACATTGAAAATGGGGCCCACCTAATCCCTGCATGTTCCATGAGATGATCCTCATGGGGAGTGAGAGAGAACTGATGCTACTACAGTAGCTTACCGTGCTATCTTTGAGGCTGGCTTGGATGGGGAGTAATCCGCATCCGAGTGTCCTCAAGATAGACGCGATTGTAAAGAGTGCCTAGCCCAAGCCCAAGTAGACCAAGCCGTGCATAAAGCAACCTCCTCTGTCTAGGAGTCCTCATGTATGTGTACATAGCATGACGGGCACTGTGTGTCGGCAAAAAAGTGGACCACAATGTGTCTACATCCTATTGCGTCTGGAGGTGTCACAACAAACTTGGCCAATGGCCAAAGAGTCAGAAGCAAGTCTGTAACCCCTAGGTCTCCCATGTGGTGAGAGAACTCTAGGGCCTATGTCTACAGCCACTTCAACATTGAGTCTATGGTCCACTCAGCGTGGTCTCTGCCGCATAGGGGAAATGAGAAGCCAACCACTGAGTCCAAGGCCTCTATCCCCCTAGCTGCAAGGAACAACACATGAACTCTGAAGCAAGCTGCCTCAAGGTATGGTGAGGGGTCTCCAAGAAACTGTGTAAAGTCGTAGGCAAAGAAATCCCAACGGCGACAAATGTCAAAACTCGTCAGACCACGAGGAACGACTGCAAGGGAGACTTCTGCACCAGAAGAGGGGGTCTCAAGAAAGGTTGTTCCTCTCTTGCTAATCAACTTGTGGCAATGGCGTTGCCAAGAGATGGCCTAGCTACCGAGGTAGGCCCTGCCCCTTGAGACGGCCGTGGGACTGGAGCGGGAGGAGGTGAGGTAGCAAGGGGGGCGAGTGGGATCGACAAAGGTAGGAGGGAGATATGGAGAGGTAGAGGGAGGAGGAGGAGGAGGGGGAGAGGGGGAACTCGGTGGGAGGAGGGGCTGTCAAGGGTGAGGCTGAGGTGGAGGATGGAGCAGGGAACTCATCCTACTGAAGAGGATCGAATCAATTCCCGTGGGAACCCACTGCTACTGGGTAGGAGCCTGAGGACCACTTTGAGTGTCAGACTGGCGCGGTGCCCCTGTCAACGTCAACCACGAACCTGCTACCGACCCTCCTTCGCTTGAGCCCCAGGCTCAGAGGGTGGCTTTGTCTGCGTGCTCTGTGGCTTTGCCTACTACTGGTGGCCAGCCCTTGAGGGCTGGGGTTGGGCCTGTGGTGTAGGTCGGGGTCTCCTCTGTGAATAGGCCTTCGCAAGATGGCCCATCTATCGACAAATGAAGCACTGATTTGGGAGACCCAAATACTCCACACTCTGCCTGAACCAACCCCCACTCACCCAAGGAAGAAGGATAACCTTGCGGAGAGTATGGGTGTCCCTAACCAGAACTCGGACTGATGGAATGCCGGCCGCCTTGGCAGCTATTGAGGCTGCCATGCGAGGTGTCTCCAGGACAATCCCAATCATTGAGCCTATCCTGGACAAAAGTGGTAAGTACTCCCTCCTCAGACCAGGAAAGAAGACGGAGATGGGAAGGTCTGCCTCCTCTACCAAAACATCTGAAGCTGGGTCAAAACCATGTCTCCACTGTCGAAAGTGGGCTTGAACTGTTCGGATTGTTAGAGGGCTCATCGCAATGACCTTGGACACCATATCGGATGTCTCAAACTCTATTTGGTAGTAACCGCGTCCGAGGAACTGAACATCCAAAATGTTGCCCACCTCTGTGGGAAGGCGGGCCTGGAGAAGACCAAGCAGCTCTCCTCTGTTGGGTCTGGTACCGAGAATCTGGTAGATGACGGATGTCGCCTGCAGGCATTCCACCTCTGCGGCTAGGCTCACTTGCTCTTTCGGTCAAAGAGCAATTTGAATGGTGGGCTCAGTGGGGTTGGGTGAGGGGACTTCATTGGAGTTCCTCTGTGTTGGATCATGAGCCTCCATCTGTGTTTGCTGCTGTCAAGAAAAGGCAGAGAAGCGTTGACGAAGGGGGGAATTCCTGTTGGATCAAGCACGTCAAGGATGCTGGCAAGGCCCGACAAGCAAGAGTGGTTGAAGGTAACATGGGGGCGGGAGGGGCAATGGCTAAAGGTAGTGCAAGAAGGAGGGCAAAGCAGGCGGATAGGGCAGCAGTAGCGGGGGATGGCGGGCGGGCAGCAAGAGGGGCTGGCGATGGGCAGCGAGCAAGGAGTGGGCAACGGGTGTGGCTGGCAAAAGGCAGCGGAGGACAGGCGACTAGAGGGGAGGCGAGAAGCAGGTGTGGCAGCAGGCTAGGCAAAACGCGCAGGGGGTGGGCAGGTGGGCTGCGCGCAAGAGGGCAGGCAGGGGAACTATGCGAGGGCAGTGGGGGGGGGAGGGGGGCAGTGATTGCGAGAAGGGCGATGCGAGAAGCAGCACTGAGCGCCAAAACCTGGTCTCATTTTTTCTTAGTTCGCTTAGCAAACAAATAATTTGACTCAAAGCAGTACACACACACACACACACACACACACACACACACACACACACACACACACACACACACACACACACACAGAGAGAGAGAGAGAGAGAGAGAGAGAGAGAGAGAGAGAGAGAGAGAGAGAGAGAGAGAGAGAGTTGACAGTAGACCCAACTTGATACAACATTAGATGCAGTGAATGTTTGAAAGAGACTGAGACTTGGAAACAATTCACTCAAACAATCTATCTTTTTATTAGCTAGATTGCACCCAAGGTTAGCAAGGCTAATCTGCCATGGAATCTTCCAAAAATATCTTAGGTGTCTACCTTCTAGTAGCCCTCCTATCAGTCCACTATCCCCTTTGTTTTTTGAAGGATTACAATATTTCTCAACTAAGAAGCAATGCAACCCAAATCTTGGAGGTAGAGCTCCAATCACATTCGAGGCTTTTTAGCAATTATCTCACAACCTTAACTTTTCTCCCAAGGAGTGCGACCACCTTCGTCTGTGTGTCTGATGCCCCTACGAACCGTTGGCACTACTCAACTTAAAAAGATAACAGAGAGGCTCAAGGTGGCTACAAATCCTTATACCCATGGCTTCACTCCTTCTTTTCTTCTCCATCTTCTCCACCTTGGCTGCCACCTTGGCTACAAGGCTCGGCTACCTCCCTTGAATTTTGCCCTTGAATTATGAGTACAGTGGGCCACTAGGTTTCCCACTTCTTTAATTGTATGGGTGCAGTGGGCCACTGGGTTGTCCGCTTCTTTAATCGTATCCTTGACACCATCAAGAAGCCCTTGACTTGCTGACACACCAACACTGATCATGTGCGAGCTCCCTTGAGTTGCGAACTCACAACGTCTCGCAAAGACGTGGGTGTAGAAAGAGCTTGAGGTTACTTTAAACCATCTCTCCTCAACCCATTGACCCTGCCATCAAACTGTCATTTAAGATGCCTAGCAGCTACTGTCTAATGCATAGCCATCTATTTCGCCCCACTACTCAACTGCATGTTGAGGTGACGACAGTCGAGAGATGGCTCAAGTAGATTGCACATTATTAACTATGATGGATCAAATTGGCACAACCTACAACATGGTATAATTGTAACTAGGCAACAAGCAGAGGGGACCTCTGATCACATCCATGAAGAGAATTGTAGCCAGGTTGTGCCTCTTTCCATTCATGATATAGCCATGGTGCCAACTAGCTTGCAAGGCTTTACAAATTAGAGTTGATTAGGATGGTTGACGTCCCATAAACTAATGTGTGTAGGCGGGCACACAATCAAGAGGACGTGGACTAGCAGATTACATACATAAATATTGACTTGCTTCATGGTACCCTGTGACCAAAGAGTGCATTGCATGCAACTTCGATTGTAATAAGCACCTCATTATCATTGTTCTTGGAGCTTCCATGAAGCATCAGAGTTAAGGGCCAAGGTCAATGAGACAAAGATCTGCCTACACAAAATGGCTAGCGGTTGATTTCTATTATAATCTCTCGAGGCAATTCAATCATAGAAGGGGCAAGATGGCAACTAGAGAGTTTTTATAAGATCCTAGGAACTAGCACATACACATCTCCACCCAACCATGCCATATATTGGCAATTGGCATGCTAAATATTACCTCCTTAATGGCATGTGAGTCATGGCCCTTGGCCTCATATTACTCTCCCCTTGGAGAAGCATTTTTGTCCTTGACAACACAAGTGGTGATATCTTCATAAGAACACTAATGTCGTCATCCTTCACGGATCTAGTTGTCTATTTGACCTCTACACGGTTCAATAGGAGGTTTGATGAAACCAAAACATTTTGATTTTCTACATCGTTGTCCCTTTGCAATTGTTTGTGTAACTAGCTTATATCCAAAAGAGTGTGTAGAAGCTTGATTTATAACACTTGAGCACTTTAAATGAGTTACCACACTAAGAGGTGTTTAAATGAATGACTAGGTTGCACACTTTGTAAATATACTGGAACATGCAAGAATACCTCTTCTCAACTTTCCATGAAAACGACATGCTGACATAACTCGTCAACAAAGATTAAGTCCTTGACGTGCTATCATTTCTCATCAGTAAAAAACCCCACCATAACTGATGATCAGGATTGAGAACCTGATCTAAACATGTAGGAACTAAACCTAGTTGCAACATGTTTTGCATCATGATAAGGAAAGTCCAATTAGAGAGAGGACCTTTCCAATTGGATTGGTTTTGCCTAGCATACGCTCTTAGCATATCCTTTAGCACGAGATTAACAAGAATGACCTTTCCAATTGGATTGCTTTTTGTTAACGTACGCTTGTAGCCTATCCTCTAGCATGAGATTAACACTTATACATTACGAAATGCTTCATAAGCTATAACAGTCTCAACAGTTTGAGCCGATATTATAAGTGCTTTTCACAATCTATACTAGCATGTATACATCACAATTCAACATTGCCATATGTAAAATGTGAGCTTATATCCCTAGTTTTCTAATTCCCAAACATGTGTGCCAGAGCCCTTAATGCAAAGTCAGTTGGCAATAGCTAAGCATGGTTAGAAGCCTTGCTACATAACAAGAAATCTTTTCCAAGTGAAAGGTTAAAACACAAAAAAACAAGAACTTCTTGAAATTTTCTAACCTATTGCCCCTTGGTGGCCAATTGTCCTGAAATCCAAAAGTAAATGCTCACTTAAGAGTGAATTTTCATTATGCTTTTGTCATCCTTATGTTTGAATCTGACTCATAGCCATGTATATTGCTAGGTTGAGAGTTGTTGTATGTACCATGCACGCTTGGATTGGTTTATTTTGGCACTCAATGAAATATCATTCAGACATGTTGCAAAGTCCTCCCAAGTTCATATGTTGATAGCATATTCCAAACTTTGGAAGTTCCTACGCAATATGATTTAAATTGAAGCCATGCTTCACCTAAGGGTAACATAAGAATAAAACATGATGGAGTGTTTGTGGTCATAGCTAATGGATGCTCTTGCTGAACATATTGATGGCATGGCAATAATTGACATTGGTAAGCTTTTATAGAGAATCGGCCGTGTTGAATCGTATTAAAGTACTTTAGATTGCCCAATCTTGGAAAGAGATAGCTTAGCCATCAAACTTCATTGAACTGCAAGCCCCTTCTTGACCAAAGCAACTTTTGCTTGCCAAGATGACTTTGTAAAAAATTGGCAAGATTTAATAAGTGCAAAGTTGTAAACTTGAAAGCTAACTTGCTTAACGACATGCTTGAATGACCACCCTTGGCACTGGAATTCATATCTTCACGCGGTGTGATTTGACTATGTAGGATGCATCACCTATGTAGAAGCCATGCTTCACCATGTAAAATTATCTTGATCGACCGAAGCTCAAAAAAACTTTGCCTAGGAACCATACCCTAGAAAAAATTCAAATCCAAAATTTAGAATAGAGAGAGAGATGCCTCTGCCAGCTCTTGAACAACAAAGAGCTTGCCATGCCGAACATCCTTCACCCTTCATCAAGGCTAACAACAGGGCTTGCCTTTGCATCATTGAAGCCTTGTCATGCTTCAACTTTGGAGAATTATACCAAAATTAATAATAGGAAGAACTTAGAAGTTAAAACTCTAATTTTAACGTACCACCGGCTTAGAAAAGCCCTTGGTACTACTCACTTGAACTAAGGAGTAACTTGTCTCCTTCTTCGGCTATCCTTCATGCTTCGATATAATTTCTTTGTGTATTTCATTGAGATTCCATTGAATTGAGTGGGAACCTCAGAAAATTGGAAGACTTGTGATGCAAGCTCCAGTTGCTTTGAGCATCCTATGGTGCCTTGCCCTTTGGCGGCTTCTGTAGGCAATATTTCCTTGTGGAAAGCAAGCTTCGAAGCCTTGCTGCTGTGAAATTTGGCTATGGAAATGTTGTTAAGTTAGAGATGAGAATAAAAATTATTGTGCCTTGAACTAGAGGCTTTGCAAGATTAATGATGTTAGAAAATTTCTTGTGCCATGAACTAGAGGCTCCACAAGATAACTGATGTAGAAACCCAAAGGCTTATTGTGTGTACCTTTGTTAGTCGGGGGCGGGGGGCTAAAGTGGGTGCCCAATTTAACTCCATATGTGGATGCACCGCAAAACAATAAGAATGGCCATGGAAACTTTGAAGTTAGTGAGCAAAGGGTAGATCGCTGGCCTGTACATACAAAATTTCCTCGCGCCACAAAAATGTCCCATGGTGTAGGCAATCCCACTGACATCCTTTGCAACACAATTTGTGCAAGTCCATGCTACCCACTTCCTCTATACAAGAGTACACTCCCATGCACGATACTTACTACTTCGAGATCGCCATGGAAATTCCCCTTTATAAGGGGGTGCTCATGCTGCCCTGTACTCAACTTACCCCACCATGGAAGAGAGAGAGAGAGAGAGAGAGAGAGAGAGAGAGAGAGAGAGAGAGAGAGAGAGAGAGAGAGAGAGGGAGGTTGAGCATCCAAGCATGCTAGTGCGGCTCGACCATGCTTCTTCCCCTCCTTCCTTGCTACCTTGAGCCATAATACCAATATAAGAGGTTGAGAACTAGAACATGCACATCTCCCCCCAAACATGCCATCTATAAGCCCTTGGTCTGATAAGTATAGTCCCCCCCTTAACCTCATGTGAGTCCTCGCCCTAGGCCTACCCAAGGGCCAGGACTCACAAGCTTATCTCCCCCCAACCATGCCATATATAAGCCCTTGGCCTGTTGAATATAGCCCCTTAATTGCATGAGAGAAGCCATATTATAATTAGGTCTCTTTGTGTTGTTTATAAGTTATGACCTCAAAAAGGGAGAGCAAGGAGCTTTGATATATATATATATATATATATATATATATATATATATATATATATATATATATATATATATATATATATATAGATATATAGATATATAGATATATATATATATATATATATATATATATATATATATATATATATATGTGTGTGTGTGTGTGTGTGTGTGTGTGTGTGTGTGTGTATACACACACACACACACACACACACACACACACACACACACATATATATATATATAGAGAGAGAGAGGGATAGATAGATAGATAGATTCATTATCGTCCACGGAGGTCAGATATGACCTTTGGGACCAAGAAAACATACATGGTTGGACCTCTTACCAGAGGAGTACATGGAGAATCATGGCTAAGGTGGATACAACAAAATTTGTGACATATGTCACTTAGGGGAGAGAGAAGGGGAAGATGGCTTGGGGGTTTTTGGAGCCCGAAATTCTTCAATGGTGGCTTTGCCGCCTCGATAGACGGCCCATTTGTCGGCTGCTCGTGCCTCTCGAACATTTTGGAGTTCTTGTTTCTTGACTTTAAGTTGGTCAGGTGTCAAGGCCTCACTTATCCATACTGTGGTGCCCTTGAGGAGTCGTGCTTGTTGTAGAAGTGTAATGCACGCCTCTTTAGTCTTGAAGACCAAGATGCCTTGGTTGGTGCGGTTGTCCTGGTGAACCCTCTCAATTGTGTTGGGGTCAAACTCGGTTGGGTGGATGGCTTGGTTGAGTTTCACTAGGGTTGTAGTGTAGTCGTCGTTCTCTTCCCACCAAGTAGATGGCAGGCTGCCGATATGAACAGATAGTGCTAGTCCTTCCCGTCTCGACGGCGTTCTTGCATGCACTCTTCTACTTTGGAGGAGACCGCCGCGGTTGCTGCTTGGACTTGGGTGGCAAGTTTGGCCATGCTTGCGGTGAAGGTGCTTTAGACTTCCTTTGCTTTGGCGAGACAATGCTTGCTATCATCTTTCTTTTGAGACTCCAAGGAGGAGAAACGTGCCTCAAGGGCTACAAGATGCGCCTTGAGCTCTGCGTTCTCATCCTTGAGCTCTCAAATTTGAGAGTGAAGGCGGTCCATCCGATCCACCCGTGGGGTGGGCACAAAAAGCCATGTCCGCTTGATTGGGGAGAGAGATCCTCTTCGTTGCATCGTAGGTCTGAGATTTTTTCCATTGTAGTCGAGGGCGTAGATTACCCTTGCAGTGATGAAGCACAGATTTTTTGAGTTTCTGTGGGACGGGTTGCTTAGGTTAGGGCAATGGGTAGAGTATGTTTCCTTGCCCCCTTGGTGAAATGACAAGGTGTCGTGGGACGGCGGCGCGGCTTGGCTTGGCCTGAGCATAGCGCGTGAAGCGCTCGACCTGGCCTGGTTGGGCTGGTAATGCACGGACGCAGGCCCGAACAGAGTGCACGACAACGCACAGAGACAGGCTCGACAGAGCGCAGAGACCTTGCTGGACTGGAGTGGCGCACAAAAAGAGAGAGAGAGAGAGAGAGAGAGAGAGAGAGAGAGAGAGAGAGAGAGAGAGAGAGAGAGAGAGCTAATGGAGAGTGGAGCAGGATAATGGAGACTCTTAGAATTTGCCTATTGAAGGATATGCATAGAAAGAGCTAGCTAAGGGGGCTCTGGACATTGTGATAGAGGAAATAGGGGGCATCCTTTGTATGTGCAATCATTTTGTTTGTATGCTCCATGTGTGTAGATCTATTTTGTAAAAGACCAAATGACTTAAGTCTATGAGAAAAATATCAAATTACATCCATGTTTTATATGATCTCATGAGAGAGAGAGAGAGAGAGAGAGAGAGAGAGAGAGAGAGAGAGAGATATCAATTCTTAATATGAGAACTCTATCTTATTTGACAAAAGTTTGATATTTCTACACAATTATATTTACAAAAGGGATTTTATAATGCAATTTTTGGAAAAACCTCATGAGTTTTGTAAGAAAAAAGGGTTATTTTATTGCTTCAACATGTGAGTTGAGGGTTTCCTAAAGGAATCGTTGAATGCACATTGTATGAAAAATTTCTTTGAAACCCCCAAGTTATTAACCTAATATTGAACCTTGACTTTTTAAAGTATTTGTCTTGGTATCTATCTTATGACACAGACTTGAGCAAAATCTTGAGACTAATATGCTTCTTTCCTTGGTGCAAGACTCTGTAGTAGTTTTGCCTTTTGCCTTTTGTGTTTTGGGCTTGAGTGAAGCGGAGCGACCCTGGTACCGCTCTGGACGATTTGTGAAACCTCTCATGAAAAAGGTGTGATTTGCTACAAAAAGCCTGGGTAGTTTTCCTTTTTGGCAACAAACTTGTTTTGTATAATATCCTTAACTTGGAGTAGACTTTTTGGTGCCCGTTTCCCTTCTATGTGATTGTTTTTTTATTATGTGTGGTCTCTTGTTTTGTCTTAGGCTTTTCATTGTTGCTTAATTTGACCTCCACTAAGGTCTTGATTTGATACTTGAATCAATAGGGTAAAGGAGCCAATTTAGAGATGATTTCTTTTGTGTGGTCCCTTGTTTTGTCTTAGGCTTTTTCTTGTTGGTTGATTTTAGCTCCACTAAGGTCTTGATTATCTACTTGGAACCCCCAGGGTAAAGGAGATAATTTAGAGACAAAAATTTTGAGCCCAAAGTCACGAATGGACCCACCCTGAACTTTCTGAGAATCTTGGTTATGTGTTTTATTGTGATTTGCTAAAAAGTGTTTCTAATGCACCCTCAAAAGTGAATTTTTCCAAATGGAGCATTAAAAAAAATTCTAAAAAATATCAATCTCGGGATCATCTGATTCACCTTTTCATGAGTATTCTGGCGCAATGTCTACATATTCAAAATGATTAGATTTGTAAAGGCCCCCCCCCCCCCCAAAAAAAAATAAAAACCCAAAAAACCCCAAAGAATATTAAAATGGTTAGCATTTTCACAAACTATCTTCAAACTGGCTCCTTCACCCTACTTTGGAAGCCCTTAGCCATCAAAATATCCTTGTGCCTTGGCTTCCAAGACCACTTCCTCGTTGGTTTCCAAAGGATCCAAACTCTCAAGAAAAGGGAAAAGGCCGAGTCCAACCATCACCTTTTGATGGAGCATACCTTGAGGCCTTACATGACCTTCAATACCTAGCAACACGCACTAGCACCCCATTATATGAGGACTCGACTCTTCTAATCCCCTTTGTCAAGCAACTACTCAAGTGAACCTATCAACATGTACCACTTTATGATCTTGTTCACATGGACCAAGGTTAGAAGTGACACACTCTAAGATTAGAAGTGATACACTCACCATTATTTAGTCTTAGTATCCAGGGGGTCACTTGAGTGGGGGGCATCTACGCTTGTGGCCCACAACCAACCATGTGATTAGCTTTGGCCAACATCCCTTAGTGTCTATAGAATCCCCTTGCCTCATGCTCATTGATGGAGCCTCTAGACTTAATTTTATGTCGAATTTCACTATGATAGCTCTTAAACAACCCTACCTCTGCTGCTCATACTCATCTTAGCTTACCAACACACAATGCTCCCAATGGGCATTGTGGAGTGGTTCCCTTTGCTAGTACAAGTAGGCCCCTTTACAAGTACAACTTTGCTTTCAAATTATCTTTTTGATTCTTTTGTCTTCCCTAGGTGGTTTAAGGCTCTCCTCTACTTATCGGCCAACCATGGCTGAGGCACACTAAGGCATTGCATGATTGGGAGATGATGCAATGTGGATCACAACTCATAGTCATCAAATGCAACCTATCAAACTTGAAGAGGGAGTTGATGTGAACATCCAATAAAGCTCCATCTCTATGTTTTCTAAGCCAGAGGCACCCTCCACATGATGCTATGGGGGTTCACCTATAAGAAGAAGTCTAAATAAGATGCATTTCAAAAAAGTATTTTAAAACCCCTATATCTATGTGCAATAGGATAATAAAATGACCCTTTTTCTTAAGAAACTAATTGTTTTCCCAAAATGGAATCAAAACCCCCATGGAATCATGTAAATTTCTAATAACTTTGCCAAATAAAATATGGCACCTTATTTTGAGCTTGTGCGATACACTTACAATTTTGGAAATGCACCCCTTGAGTGACGATGCCACAAATGATGGGTTAGAGTAATGGACTCTCTACCCCATTATTTTGAGACCTCACCCCTGACTTCTACACCACTGTGCACAGACCACCATGCAACACACAAATTGAGCCTAGTCCCAAGCCTCCCTCTGTAAGACTAGTTCTTTTTTTTTAGCGAGCATTTTCTAGCAAGCGCTTTTGAAATCCAACACACTGATTCCTAAAAGATTCTAGAGATCTATTCCCTTGACTCTCCCACCCTCTCTCCCCATAGAGAGAGAGAGAGAGAGAGAGAGAGAGAGAGAGAGAGAGAGAGAGAGAGAGAGAGAGAGAGAGATTTTATTATCATCCTTGAAGGTCAAATATGACCTATGGGATCAAAGTTACATGTGATGTAGTATGTGTGTGGATGATGAGTGATTCTCGATGCCCCAACATTGTGGTGATGAGAGTCATAAAGGAGAGCCCACACTATGGCTGGGAGAGGAAAGTGTGTAGGTCTAAGTCATGGCTGAAAATGTGAGAGAAGCAAGTTCAGATGTGACCAAAAGCTGAGCACTCTAATAGTGTATGGTACTCAAACTCTTAAACTTGCAATGAGTATAATGTGCACAATCAGTTTGACTCTTCTCCATTGCCCCAATGCCCTGTCTTGCATCGAAGGGAGTGGAAGCTAAGCCAAATGGTTGCAATAGTGCATATCAATGTCAAAGGGATGGGCTCAAGTGTGTAAGGGTGAGTACGGTTTCCTCTTTCAATAAAGAAAATGTTTTTGTAGTTGGGGACAATATGGGTGGTGTAGTGTATGGAGCATGACCCACCTGATTCCTCTTAAGCCGTAATACATTGGCGTTGTAGAAAAGCTTCATTCACTCGGGAGTCTATTGAAGCAACAAGTGTAATGCATCCCATATCCCAAACCACTTCTTTATGTCTGGCATCCATATGGTGCTCAAGATATTGCTTTTATGCGTCTTTTGACCTTTTTTTCTTGCTTACCATGCAATTGTAGGAAGTTGATGTGAGGGGTTTTGACTCCATTTTGATGCATCTTCATCATGTACTCCACAACCCTTTCCATGTTCATAACCTCAATTGGAAGAGATCCCGACTCAAGAAGTAGGATCATGTATGGTGTTTGTGTTTTAACTTGGATAAAGTTTGTAAGAAAACACTTTTGGACGTTCTTAAACTCTTTTCAAGTAGACTTTGAGATGCTCCCGCGCCACACTTCAACTCCATAAAGGAGAACCGGTGTCACCAATGTGTAAAAAAGGTCCTTCTTGAGAGTCCAACACACTTGATGTTTTTTGCATTACACATGTTCTCAAATGCATAGTATGTTCTCTTTCTGGCTTCCAAATGATGCATAGCAGATTCATGCCACTTGTGATTGGCCGGAACGTCAAGGCCAAGGTACTTAAATCTCTCAACAACCTCAAGCGTCTCATTATTATACGAAATGCATGGCTTCTCGTTATGATTGGCTTTCACAAGCATAACCTTTGTTTTGCATTCATTCACAATCAACTCACTATGCAAGCAAAAGTTCTCAAGGACAACCATAAGCTTTTGTGCATCCTCTATAGTGTGTGTTAGAAGCACTACATCATCCACATACAACAAAATCATGATTACTACAGTGCAGATAGTGACCTCTTCAATGCCTTCTTCTTACATAAAGTCAAGTACCATTTTTTCATATTAATCGATGCATAGAACAAAGAGAGTTGGTGACAACAGACATCCTTGTTTACCCCCAATATTGCTCACAAAAATTTATGAAATTCTCTTCTCATGCACAATTGACCCAACATCTTCTCATAGATTCAATAAACCGCAAGCATAAACTCACTTGGCACTTGGAGTTCTTCCATTCTTCTCCACAAATTGTTATGTGAAATTATATCAAAGGCTTTCATAAAGTCCACAAAGAAACAATACAATCGCTTGCCTTTCAACCAACTTTCTACAAGATGATCAATGATGTTATGGTGTTGATGAAAACATGCTTGTCCTTTTGCACACTTTCCATTCTCTTCAGCCCAATCACTCAATTTTATCGCCATTATGCACCCAAACAACTTTTCAATAAGAGACCCAATCATTATAGTCCGATAGTTATTTACATTCTTTACATCTCCTCCTTTATGCAAAGGTTTGACCCAATGAATGACCCAATCACAAGGCATATCATGTTGAAGTGCAAGGTTGAATATATCACACATCCAATCATGTGTAAAATCTCCCGTCCCTTTTAAGCATTTCCGGCTTGATACCTTGAAGATCTCCCAAAAATCTCAACCCGCTTGTTCCTCAAGTTTCTCCAAAATCTTCCACATGCATGTCCTTTTTTTGGAATTGAAAAAAATTGATGCTTCACTTCCCAAAGTCTTCTCTTCTTTTGAATCAATGCCTTGTATGTATGCAAATGACTTTGATACTTTTCTTTTCCACAGTTGTATCTAGCTTTATTAAGGAATTTCAAGCATCTTGACGTTCTTTATTAAACCACCTTTTTGTGTGATCTATCTTTGTTGATACCATGGACATTCTTTATGGCAAACCATTCTTCGACACAAGAACAAATAAATTTCTTGAAAGCTTTCAATTAGTTTCCAGTTGTACATCATATTGAAGCTTTGCCATCCATAGCATTATTTCAACCATTTCAGTATACATTGGTGCCCATTTGAAATCCATACAAAGTGATAACTTCTCGTCCATTTGGCTAAGATCAGCATGGGTAGTTGTTTCTCCACATGCAAGGTTACTACATAAGGTTCAATGGTCTTATTCTGGGGTCCATTGGTCAAGCATAAAACTTTTTATGTGATACATGATGGGGCTTTAGAGAGTAGCATATAGTCAATCACACTATCCCCATCATGTTTTCTACATGTAAATCCATCGGTTCCACTCCACAAAGAAACACCATTGGTAATGAGCACACCTGTGCTATTGCACGTGGAAAAGTAACTTTCCACAGTGATTGGGCTCTTTCTCATCTATTGAAGTACGATCATACAAGTGAACTTTCTCCAACTCCCTTGAAATGTATGGCATATCAAATTGTTGAGTATCATGTTACAATGTTTTTGTGCAAGCATTCAAATCCTCAAAGACAATAACATCACCTTTGCCTTTAAAATAAGCAATGTCTTCCTCTGAATCAAAAAATGGTTGATCTCTATCCATGCAAGCATAAGGGCTCTTTGGCTAGAAAGGGATAGTTACTTCAAAACTGCAATTGGCTCTGGCATCTAGCCTCTTTATTAAATACAAAATGGTTTGGAAATAATCAGACTCTTTTGAGTTCAATATTTACAACAATGGCGTTGGCAAAAAATAAATGAGTGAAGGAAAAAGGTTTTGCTGGACCATCTGGATAGGCGTGATTGGGCTCCTTTGCTTCAACAAGGATCCATCAACTAGGAGAGACATGAGACTAGCAAAAGCATGGCACTGCAAGGAAAAATATCGACGAGTAGCAACTCTAGGAATGAACAAGACCAAATCTATGTAAACTTTTGTGAAAGAATTCAAAGGCTTATTGATGAATTGGATGATATCAGGTGGACCTTACAAGAGCTTGCTAAGTTTATCAAAAAGAAAAGGAAAAATAAATCTAATGCAATGGTTGTGGATCTATCAAAAATTAAAGATGATGAAGAGACAATCATCTATACCAATTACAAGCTTAGGATACAATGGGAGGGGAATGGGAGCCACTATCCAAAGTGATGCTACATGGTGGGGATGGTATTAACATCCTCAGTAAGCATGTCAAAAGATGGGGATTCAAGAGATTAGACCAACTCCATTCAAAATTAGGATGGTAGATAAGAGGTTTAGGCCAGTGGATTAGTTGAAAACCTACAAATTAAGGCAAAATTAGAGAAATTTAAAACCAGCTTTCTGGTACTAGATGTGCAAGGGACTTTTAGTATTCTATTGAGATGGTCTTTGCTCAAAAGTGCAAGAGCCATTCATAACTATGCATGCCAAACATTAATAATTCAGTGGCCCAATAGGAGAATATATGTACAAAATAATAATATCTGAAGCTAGAAGAGGGAAATGAGGTTAGAGGAGGGTCTAGGAAATATGGCTCAAAGAATATTGAACAAATGCTAGTGTCTATTAACATAATTTCTATAGGAGAGATAAATTTGAATGATGTACTCTTGGATAGGGAGAGAAGAGAGCATCAAGGAAACAATATTTAGAGAATTTTAGGGAGCTGTAAATCTATGTGAAAAACTAGTAAATCTAGATAGTAGGCCACTAAAAGAACTAGATCAGACTGCAAAGCATTTCAAATGAGATGAGAAAAACATGCAACCAAGTGTAGACACATCTAGTTGGAATAGTATATAATCACATAAAGACTAAAAATTAGCAAGATTGGAAAATCCATTCATTGAATATGCAGGCAGGTATAAGGATTGATAAGGAAGTTGAATTGGTAGCAAAATGAAAATGTGGTGGAACAAATTTGTTGTTTCTAGATGATCAAGAAATCAAACAATGGAATCTTGATTCAAAAGAAAATACAAAGATGATCATAATTGTTGGAATTAGGGTTGCAAAGAAACGCACACAGCTTGGAGAAGATGAAGGAAGCTCAAGGCACACAATAGAGAGTGTGTTACTTAGTATGCAATGGAAAGATAGATAGCCCTAGAGTGATGGGCGTCTATACAATGCTCGGGGGGAAAAACCTCCTAAAGAGGGAAAAAATGCCCCAGCGGTCCTAGTCTGTTCACACACATCACTACCACATGTATATGGTAACAAATCCCCCCTGGAGTGATGCGGTGAACAAGAGCTGGCACATGAGTAAAGGGAAGTGCCATGCCCTGAGGACATGATCAGTCCACAAAGGGGAGTAAGCCCAAATCTTTGTGGAAAGCTTCAAGCTTCTCACGAGACAATTCCTTTGTGAAAAGATCTGCAAGGTTGTCCTGTGTTGGCACATAAGCCAAGCTGATCTCCCTTGCTGAGAGCCTCTCCCTGACATAGTGGTAATGCACCTCAATGTGCTTTGTGCGAGCATGAAAAACTAGGTTCCTCGCAACTGCCAATGCGCTCTGATTGCTAGTGTAGATAGTGTTGGCAGTGCCCTGTCCAACACCCAAATCAGCCATAAGGCATCTGAGCCATACACACTCAATTGTAGCTGTGAAGAATGCCCTATTCTCAACCTCACAACTCGAAGTGGCCACAGTAGGTTGCTTCTTGCTCAACCATTATATACATGAAATGCCAAGCATGAAACAAAAACCACTTGTGGACACTTGCGTGTCAAAACAACCAGCCCAATCTGAGTCCGAAAAAGCATGTAAGTCTGGCGGCAATGATCCCCCCTTGGGATAAAACAAGCCAATATGTAAAGTGCCACTAAGATAGCGGAAAATCCTCTTGACAGCCTGCCAATGATTAAACCCTGGGCTATGCATAAATCTGCTGACTTGTGAGACTGCAAAAACTGAATATCTGGCCTCGTGTTGCATACATAAATGAGGTAGCCAACAACAGTTTGGTAAAGAGTGAAATCAGCAGGATTGCCAGCATCATGTAGACTCAACTTCAAACCTGTTTCCATGGGAGTGTCAATAGGTTTGCAATGCTCAAGTCCAAACTTACATAGCAATGTCTCTATGTAACTTTTTTGACACAAGGAAATACCACCATCACACTACGTAAAATGTATACCCAAGTAATGATGCAACAGCCCCAAATCTTTCATCTTGAAAGTAGCATCTGATGCATAAGATGCATGGCGAGAGCCTAAACGAGTACGACTAGACAAAGGTGCATCCAATTTACTGTCATGCAAAGTGTGCACCATCCATTTTGGAATACCTCTAGCCTGCTCATTTTCAGCCCTGTCCTCATCAAGTACATCATGTACATCTGCATCAGTAATAGGCTGATCTGTAACATTTTCAGAAACCCCCATAGTCTGTACATTTGCCTCTTTGGAACTTACATTCGTATTTCCACCACTGAAAAGAGGCAACAAGTGTCATAAATGTCCTGTGAGCTTACATTACTGTCTCTAGTACATGACAGCAAGGGCTGAACAGAATCTTCCACAAACACTACATCCCATGAAACTAGAATACGCTTTGTTTGCCGATGATATACCCTGTAACCTTTGCTTTCAGCACTATAACCAACAAAAATACATTTGACAGTCTTATCATCCAATTTTCTGCGTTGTGTTGTGGCACCAAAGCATATGCGAAGCAGCCAAAAACACACATGTGCTCAATAGAAGGCTTTCTATCATGCCATGCTTCATATAGAGTAATAGACTACAAAGCTTTTGTAGGACACCTGTTAAGTACATAATGGCACACATGATGGCCTCAACCCAAAAAGAATGCGGCAAAGCTTGACTTTTGACCATACACCGTGCCATTTTCGTCAGTGACCTGTTTTTCCTCTCAGCAACACCATTTTGCTGAGGTGTATAAGGAACTGTACATTGGTGTTTTATCCCACGACTAGCCAAAAATGCATTAAATTCATGAGACATATACTTTCCCCCTCGATCGGAACGGAGGGCGCTCGTAGTACATTTTGAGACATTTTCAGCCATAGCCAGAAAATGTTTTAAGCACATAAAAACTTCAGACTTCGCTTTAAGCGGAAATACCCATGCATGCCTGGAATAATTATTAATGAAAGTCACGAAGTAAAGGTAATGCCCAAGGACGGAGTTTGCATGGGCGCACAAACATCACTATGCACAAGCTGCAACCTGCATGTGGCCCAAACTAAACCATCCTTTGGAAACTTAGAACACTGCGTCTTACCCAAAATACAACCTTCACAAACATGTTCGACAGGTGCTTCAAGAGGCAGAAAAGAAGCAACCATATCAGATTTCTACAAACGCAGCAAACTGGCAAAATTCAGATGACCAAAACGTGCATGCCAAAGTTTTGCATCTGAAATAGCCCTTGAATCTGCAACAACATTTGCAAAATTTTGTCCACACTTGTCATACAAAGTGAGCTTATACAGCCCACGGCACAAAAGGCCAGATGCAACAATTTCATCACCAAAACTGAGATCATGAACTGTACATCTATCATCCACAAATTTGACTACAAGTCCAAGTCTAGCAAGTGCGGATACAGACAAGAGATTCTTCTTGATCCCAGGTACATAAAGTGCATCAACAAGTGTGAAGGAACTGCCGTTTGCAACAGTAAGCACAATCTTTCCAACTCCTTGAACCGGATAAGAGGCATTGTTGGCACAAGTGACTGAATTCCCATGAGGGACAGACTCGAGAGAGGTGAACAATTCACGATGTGAGGTAATGTGATTTGTAGCACCACTGTCGAAATACCATACATGTGAATATGCAGCAACTGACAAGCATGCATCATGGACAGCAAGATTGTAAGTGCACTCTGCGCTAAAAGCCCATTGTGCATCAATATCAGCAACACAGTCTCCTTTCACAGAAGACTCAACAATGGCTACATTTGTAGTGGAACCAACAGCATTTGCAGTGGAACCACCCTCTTTCTTCTTAGCCTCTTTGGCCTTCAACTTAGGATACGACTTGATCAAGTGATCATTAGCTTTACAATAATGGCAACAAATCTTCTTTTTGCCCTTATCACCAGAATTTCCAGACGAATTGCTGCTAGCAGAAGCATTAAGAACATAAGTTTTGCCACTCGCAGCAGAACATAAGAAGTGGCTGCATTGTTGTTACCACCCTTTCTTTGAGAAGCAATAAAAGCCTGTTCAACTGCACGCTGCCTAGTCCTGTTTTTTCTGGAAAGTGACTCTTGCAACACCAGCAATGTGCATAATGCATCAAACTTGACAACTTCAAGATTTCCTTGGGTCATAAGTCTCCAAGTACTAGCAAAAGTTTGGTAAGAATCTTGTAAGGCATCAAGAACAGTTTGCACAAGGGAACTATCTTAAATGACTTCACCTGCAGAAATAAGTTGCTCATTGATATCCTTGACACCAGCAAGAAAAGTGTCCATATCATCTTCCTCATGCATAATCTTCGACTCCAGCTCTTTACGCAGCAAAGCAATTTTAGCCTCATTGCGGCTTGCATAAAAACGTTCTAGAATATCCCAAGCCTGTTTTGCAGATTTTGCTGAACGGATGTGAGGAACAATGGTGCGCTTCACAGACAATTCAATCAATGCATGAGCCTGTGTATCCTTTACATCCCAACGAGCTTGTTCTGCCATAGGCAAAACAACTCTAATACCAGCAATCCTTGCAACAAGACTTGCAACATCCTCAACATCGCCTACATCATCAGAACCAGGACGTACATCAATGCCCTGCACAATGTTCCAGACGCCCTTTGACACAAGAGCATGTTGCATCATATAAGCCCACATAGGGTAGTTATCCCCATCCAACGTGTCCTCAGCAACAAACATCTTGAACACATTTGTGTTGTTGTCCGCCATGGTAAATGCTGCACATGATGTGAAAACTGCCCGAAAATAGGAGAAACGGATCGGGAACAACACGTGCTATATAGCACAAACCGCAGAAGACTATGAGGCACTTGTTATGCAGAAAATGGCACTGATGGAAATTCTGCACAAAATGACGAAATAGCCTGTGCAGTACTGCCTGTAGTGGAAACGGAGGCCGAAATGAGCCCGAATAAAAAATCTGAGCAGATTGAGCTCCATGAGCTCACCTGAAATTTTTGTCGACCTGCGAACGCTTGCCAAAGCTCATTGAAATCAGAGAAAGTGAGCAGGCGTGTGCTGGAGCAGCTAGCGACTAAGCCCAGGAGGACGCAACCTGCTCTGATACCAATTGTTGGAATTAGGGTTGTAGAGAAACACACACATCTTGGAGAAGATGAAGGAAGCTCAAGTCCCACAATAGAGAGTGTGCTACTTAGTATGCAATGGAAAGATAGATAGCCCTAGAGTGATGGGCGTATATACAATGTTGGGGGGGAAAAACCTCCTAAAGAGGGAAAAAATGCCCCGTCCTAGTGTGTTCACACACATCACTACCACATGTATATGGTAACAATAATCAACAAATATCTAAAAATGGGGATAAAGGAGAAATCTAGGAAGTTGTTCCAAGAATAAAGGATGTATTTTCCTAGGAGCATATGGACCTGAAAGGTGTAGATCTAGAGGTATGCCAACATTGGATACCACTGAAATTAGATGCATGACAAGTACGACTTCAAAGATATAGAATGAATCTGAAGTATACCAAGAAGGTAAAGAAAGAAATGAACAATTTGTTGAAGACAAGAGTCATTACTAAAGTGCCAAGTAGTGATTGGTTGTTTCCAATAGTGTTTGTTCTAAAGAAGAATGGAAAATTGCTTAGATTGATGGATCACCGTAGGATTAGGCCATCCTAATTCCAGAAGTGGATTAACAAGAAATATTTTGAAAATAGAGATCTAAGGGATCATGTGGCAACATTTGTGCGTGTCCTTGAAGTTGAGGAAGTCCTAGACTTTCCAACGTAATTTGCAGGATTTGGACTAACCTTAGAAGAAGATGCCACCACTTGGTTTGATTCCATAGAACATAGAGATTTTGAGTCAATGGAGTAGGTATTTGACAAATTTATTGAGGAATTCTCTCAAAGAGGAATAGCTCATAACACCATCTTGCAAATCCACAAATTCAAGCAGAAAGAAGGAGACTCCATATGGAAAGCAGCCTTAAGACTGAAAAGAGATGTGAAGTTCTACCTAGTAGAAGAATGGCCAACCCAGTCAAGATTAATGCTCATCTTTATCCAAGGATTGAGAAACGCTGATCTCCAGAAGGACCTTCACATGAAAAAGAGCCCTACATTGAATGAATTGAGGAAAGAAGCTCTCTACTTGGTAGATAATTGTGTTGTCTGCAAGGAAGATAAATATAAGTATCTAGACAATGATTCCTTATCGGAGCAAAGTGGATCTAAATCCGCCAAGTTACTGCAAAAGTCTGAATCCCCAATAAATCCAGAGCAGCTCATTGAAGAGGTGCTCAAGAGGATCAATCTGTTTGCTAAGCCGCATGCTAAGCAACCCAAGTGGTGTGCAATAGAGCAAAAGTGGACAAATCATGCAATCAAGGAGTACTATTACAACAAGGGATACAAAAAGGAACACTAGTACACCCCACAAGCCCAAGTAGCACAAGCACAAGCCCCACAAGTGCCTAGATACACAACAAGAATCCGTATGGGGCCAGTATGAGTTGAAAGACCACAATTAGTCTTAGGAAAACAACCCCCACTACCAAGAACAAGGCCTGTAGGAGTCAGAGACACAACAACAGTAGAAGAACTTGAGAGGAACAAGCCTTAATGCCAATCCCAGAATATTACGAAGAGCCTAGTGGTTATATGATGAAAGCAGGATACTATCCACCTGAAGAATCGAAAGTGCCAAAACCATGGAGCATGATTGAATTGGTTGGACCACCAACTGCTACCCATGCTGTAGGAGAAGGTAGATACAACTTAGATGAATGCACATTGCTATTCATACCAAATGAAGGATTAGCACGGTCAAGGCCTTCTTAATAATAGAGGGCTACTGAAGGAGCACCACAACAACCCAAGGGACCGTGTTATAAATGTGGTGGAGACCACCTGATGAGAGATTGTCCTCATGAGGAATTCATTAGGGTGATTGCATATTTCCCAGAATATGGAATCACTCATTTGATCCCCGATTTCCCAAAAAACCCAAACAAAGGAGAAAAATTAACGTTGAGTATACTAGAGTCAATATCATCTAGTAGTGGATCAGAAAACAAAACGATGATACCAATCCACGTGATCACAAGAGCCCAAGCCCAAAAAGCAGTAGACGAACCCATCCTAGAAGAACCAAAAATCGATGCACCTAACATTGAACAAAAAAGGCAGCAAAATACATGGAAAGCTAGGAAGACTAGGATGAAAGCTAGGAAGGAATGTGAATAGACTTACTTAGCTGAAGATCTAAAGCAAACAAAGGAAAAGTTGAGAAAACTAGAAGGAGAATCAACAAGGAAAAGGGAACCCCTAAGGTAATACTAGAGCTAGACATAGTCAAAAAACCCAAGAGCGCTAGTTCAGGAGGATCCATATTGGTAGAGAAGGTCAAAGAACTATTAGACGCCCTCCTTAAAGCCTATGAAGCACAACTCAAAAATAATCAAACCCAGGAACAAAGGTGGATGACATACCCATATGCGGAGCTAGAAAAGCAAAGGCTTGAAATGTGCCAGAAAATTATTTAAACAGCCCAAGTTTTACTAGAACCTCCAATTGAAAAACTTGAGGATGTGATCCTTGTTCCACCAACACCCATAATCCCACCAAACCAAGAGCAAATAGAGCTAGATCCTAGTGACGAGCACAAACTAGAGCTCAAGGACCCGTATTGACTACCACGGATAAATCTTCCAAGGGATATCACTTAGTTATACATGAAGGTTGTAGAGAAATAGATGGTATCGACGAACTGTGGAAACAAGTCAGAGAGGCCAATGAAGCTAGTGAGCTAAGCACACACATAAACTAGACCAGTGACGGAAGAGGGATGTTTCTTCCACCAATAGAGGAATTTGAGGTTGAATTTCAAATGAATCTAGAAGTGAAAATGTATTGGGGAGACCAAGGATCTGTACAATCTATGGACAACTAATCCCAATTGCTAAGAACAATACCATCCTATACGGGAGGCCCGAGGCCAAATCAGATGTTGTTGCAATCCCATTAGAGAGACTCTCTTCCAAGCAAGTCATTGATTCTAAGGGCTTGATAGACATATTATCAACACTTGTGATATGCACAATAATGCTAGCTGGGTTGTTACGAATACGACCGAACATGTGGATGATGGTAGGAAGTTGTTTGGAAAATTTTGGTGTAAAGGATCCTTCGTCGCGACTTTAAGAGTGCGAATTTAAGAGGGAATCCGAGAGCTCAAAAAACCTTACCTTACTACCAGGATAATACCGTTGAACAAAGCCAGAGAATATTGTGAAGGAGAAGATGAAAACACGACTCTTCCTGTAGAATATCAAGGTGCCACCACCATGGAAATTCTTGACAATGGATCTGGGGTCGCCATTGCTACGAAAGAAACATGAAAAAATGGGAAAAACCGGCTTTGAGAGCAACAAGAATGAATCTGCAGCTTGTAGATGGGTATATGGAGAAAACCCCCGGGCTTCTAGAGAAAGTAATCGTCACCTCTTGTGGAATTGAATATGAGCACACATTTGCCATTGTCAATTTTGGCAAGAAGAACAACTACGACACCATAGTTGGAAGACCATTCATGAGACAATTAAAAATGGTCCAAAACTAGGGTTATGACCATATATACGTGAGAAACATGGACCAGGAAAAACATAAAAGACCATAGTTACAAGGATGTAACAAGAACACCAGTTGAGGAGTTTGATTTAGCTACATTAGCAGGATTTGAACTCTAGGTAAGTCCAAGCAACTATGGACGTCTGGAGCTTCAAATTGTGGAATCTTAAAGCGTGAGGAGTGCATTCTAGAAAGATTTAGATGACAAAGACTACATCCTAGAGTCCTTTCCAAAAGAAGATCTAGAGCCATTAGGATGGGAGCACATTCTGACAACCTTGGATGTGTGTGTTGTTGAAGATGGTCCAACAAAAAAAAATTGTGACAAGGATGGCTATGACATATTCCCATATTACACGGTCAATGTAGTAGAGAAAGAGGGTGAGGATGGAGAGGAAGAGTTGTTTTACGACTCTTGGAAGAATTTCAAGTATGATGAAGACGTAGATGATGAATGCTCAGACAACCCGAGTGATAAAGAAGAAACCATAACAGATCTCAGGCTTTATGATTTTCCAAATCAAAAACCTAGGTGGCAACAACTCTACACAAAGAAAAGAACTTTGAACATGGCCACATGAAATCCGATGCTGAGAGTGAAAGGGAAAATAACAATTTTGATGCTCGTAAAGGCAAAAGATTGTGTGAAAGACAAAATCTCATATTAGTTTATAAAAACACAAGAAACAAGAACAAAGAGAGTGCTAAGAGCTTGAGGAAGCAAGCTCAAAAGAAACAAAACAAAAGAAACCACAAGAACAAGGGATGGATGAGTTCGGAGAACCAAAATGTACCAATGTTGAGCTTGAAAAGAAATACCAAGGACTCAAAAGAACCCTGAAGAAAGTATGGACAACGGAGATAGAAAGGGAGCAAGGAGGGAGCACCGAGATGGACAATATGGATGTCCCTTCCCATTATAAAAATTTCATTATCCAGAACAAGAAGATAGCGATGACTCAACCAATCAGGGAGAAAAAAGGAAATGAATCCTATGATGGCCTAGAAAAGGCAAAATGAATAGACCTAGTAGATTCTAGAGAGGCTGCAAGATCGGTCTACATAGCAACGGATTTGAGTGCAGAAGAAGTGGAGCTGCTCATTGAACTCCTCAAGGAGTATAGAAATGTTTTTGCATGGTCATACAAAGACCTCAAGGGGGTGGATCCATCCATATGTCAACACACAATTCCCTTGAAGCCCGACGCCAAACCCTGCAGACAGCGTCCCTATACCTATAATGAGACATTTTCCAAATGAATTAAACAAGATATTGGCAAGCTTAAGGAGGCAAAATTCATCTACAAGATTGAACACACTGATTGGGTGTCACCCATTGTGGTTGGCCCCAAGGAAAATGGTAAATTATGCGTATGTGTGAATCTCAAAAAAGTGAATGCTGCAATAATAAGGGATAACTATCCCTTACCAATCACGGAACATGTGCTTTAACAAGTGGCTAGCAAACAAGCCTACTATTTCTTAGATGGGTTCTCATGATACAATCAATTGGCTATCGCGGTTGAGATCAATACAAAACAACCTTCACCATGGAATGGGGAATCTACGCTTACAGGGTAATGCCTTTCGGCTTGACCAATGCACCAGCCACATTCCAAAGGTTAATGACACACACTTTTAAAGAATACTTACGAATATTCTTGGAAATATAAATGGACGACCTTTGTGTTTACTCTATCCTTAGGGCAGAGCACATTGAGCATCTCAAAAAAGTATTTGAGAAGTGCCATTTACCCCTTGTAACTTTTAGTCTTAAAAATGCACATTTGTAAGGCCCACATTATGGGGAGAAGCCATAGTGCGTAAGAAAAATCACTCGCCAAAAAATAAAAAATAACGCCTAGGTTCACTGGAATATTCCCTTTTGTTTCGAAATATTTTGGCCGGATGCGGGCCGAAAAGGTGATCGAAAAACGGCCCGTCGGTTGGCCAATGGCTGATGGGCAGAAGTATTTGGCCGATCACCGAATTCAAGGCCAGTGGTCAAATTTTAGGCGGGCTTGTCTTCTCAAGGGCGGCCACACATGGGTGCATTGGAGAGTCCAACTTGGAATTGTTTACACAAGGGCGACTACACACGACTGCCTCTCATGAGAGAGGGCAACCCTTTTGGCCTATAAAAGGAGGCCTCTTCTACATACAAAAGGCATTGTGAAGTTGATGAAACAAGGTGTATGTGAGGTGGTGGTAGTAAAGCAAGGCGGGAGCTCCATTAAGGTCATAATCCCTTTGTAACCTACGTCTAATTTGAATACTAAAGCCATTGAGTGGCTTCTTTCTTGTGGACATAGCCACATTGGGTGAACCACATAAATCATGTGCTCTCTCTCTCTCTCTCTCTCTCTCTACTCTATAATCTCTCGTGTGTGAAAATTATCTCTCTCCATTAAGTAAACTACTTTAATACCTACTTAGCTACATCCTATTTCCTAACATGTAGAACTTATAGAATCTGCCAAAATCCTAAAAAATGTGTCATGGATAGGGTAGAATCTTGGGACACATTGTCTTTGAAAATGGTATCTCTACGGGTCTTGATAAGATCAAGTGATTGTGGAAATGCCAAGGCATTAATGGCAAACATGTACAATCTTTCATGGGACACTATGAGTACTACCGACAATTCATATACATGCATGCAGTTATTGCACAGCCCCTTTATAGGTTGGTAGTTATCTTTTTGATTGGACAAAATAATGTGAGGAGTCATTCGCAAAACTTAAGGATGCGCTTATATTAGCACCAGTACTTAAGGCACCAGATTGGGATAAAATATTCCATGTTCACATTGATGCCTCGACGTTTGCTATAGGCTGTATCTTGGCTCAATCAAGAGAAGGGACAGTGGAATTCCTAGTCTTCTATGCTAGTCGACAACGGAACAATGCATAAAAGAATTATGCAACCACAGAATGAGAAGGGTTAGGAATGATATATGCCGTAAAGAAATTTAGGCATATCTTTTGGCCAACAAATTTGTCTTCTTTACAGATCATCAAGTCCCCTTGTATCTAATAAACAAACCTTGCAATATAGGAATAATTATTTGTTGGTTCATCATATTGCTTGAGTTTGATTTCACGATTGTGTTAAAAAAGGGAAAAACACATCTTAGAGAAGATCATCTCTCTAGATTACCCAATAATGAAGCACTCAAAGGAGTGGGTGATGATATACCCGACGCTTACTTATTCAACATCAAGATGATTTCGAAGTGGTATTAAAAGGTAGTCAATATTTTGACTTACGATGGTGAGTTTGATAAGACTGCACAAACCCATAAGCGACAAACAATCAGGCAAACAAAAAACGTTTAGCTAGTAGGTGGACGCTTGTACCATCCAGGCTCCGACAGAATACTACAACTATGGATTAGTCTAGAAGAATATGAGTTTTATCTCACGGAATCCATGTACAAGACATAGCCTTCCATTTCTCTCAAAAGAAAACACACTAGCACTTAAATCAACTAAGAGTGTATTGGCATATTATGCATGTGGATGTACATATTTATGTTCTAAATTGTGCGACATGCAGGAATAATCCACATGTGAATTATGCCACGTTATTTCAGATTATAGTTGCACCGCAATGGAGCAAATATATGGTTTGATTACCTAAAAACAAGGACATTCCTTGAAAATATCACATGATCCAGAGAAAGAGCCATTGAGTTGGAAGCACGAGACTTCACACTAATCAAAAATCAACTCTACAAGAGAGAAAAGGATAACCAACTTAGGATATGTGCTATAGAAAATGAATATTTGCCTATCTTAGAGCAAGCACACAGAGGAATTAGTGGATGCCATTTTTTGAGAGATAAGGCAACTAAAATTGTCTTAACTACTAGAATATAGTGGCCTACATTGCATATGGATGTAGATGAATATGTTAAACGATGCGATGATTGCCAACGTACCAAGATATCTATAAAAAGAGATGAGATGCCATTACGGCCAATGATGGGAGCAAGGACATTTGCTAAGTGGGTCTAGACTTTGTGGGACCAATTTACCACCCGCTTACAAATCGCATGCACAATATATCATTGTCGCCACGGACTATCTCACAAAATGGGCTGAAGCAAAGGCCACACAAAAGGTAGGTGCTAGGACTACTGCGCAGTTTCTATATGAAAATGTCTTTGTAAGATATGGATTACCCATAGAAATTGTCAGTGGCAGAGGCACACATTTCATAAATGAGGTTATTGAAAATCTTCTTGACGAATTCATGGTTATTCATAAGAAATCTGCCCCATACCATCCACAAGCCAATGGACAAGCATAAGCCACTAACAAAACACTTTGCACATTATTGACAGAAATAGTGACGGAATCACAAAAAGATTGGGACTAGAAGTTACATTCTACCATATGGGCATATATAGTGACCTATAAGACATCAATTGGAACGACACCTTACAATATGTTGTTTGGTCTTAATGCCATTCTATCGGTTGAATTCTTAATCCCAACTCTGAGAGTAGCTAAGCAACTCGAGTGGATTGGTCATGAATTGTCATCAAGACTAGATGATTTGGAAAAGCTAGATAAATTATGCCTTCAAGCGGTAGCATCTATCTATGATAAGAAAAGACGCCAAAAGGAGTACTTAAACAAGCATGTGCGGTCAAAAGAATTTAAAACAAGGAAGTACGTCTTGGTTTATACCTTGAAACAACATGCTAAGAAACTCAAAAAGCAAGGGATGGGACCATTTGTGATCAAAAATTTGTCACCAAGTAGTGCCATCAAGCTTGCGACTTTAGACGGAGAGGAAATGCCTAACTGGATTAGTGGATGTAGGCTCAAGAAGCATCATCTATCACTAACCTAGGAAATGCAAAAAAAATCCATAGCAAGAAACACCGAACAAAATAAAAGCAACGGATGGTGGAAGAAGCACAGGCAGAAGCTAAGGAATACATGGCTAAATGAAGGCTTCTATGACAACAACAACATGGGAGATCATTGCGAATCAACGCACCTTCCATAAACTACTTCAAAGAAGATAAAGTGGATCCAGCGATCAAAGTCAATATTAGTAACAACCAAGTTGAAACTACTTCTCTACTCGATATAGGAGCCCAAGGAAATATCGTTTCCCTCAACTTGTATAAATAGATTGGTCATGATGTAGAGCTTCAAAAAATATCACATGAGATGCAGAGCTATATTGGCCACTAGATATGAGCATTAGGGTTGGTGACCTTGTATGTTCAAATCAATCAATATGTCTACCCACACAGATTCTATGTGGTAGAGGACACTCAAAACCAACACAAACTATTGCTAGGACAACCATGGAAAAGGATGTAAAATGTTCAGATAGATCACCAATCTGGTACAAATTCAGAATGAAGCAGAGAAGCAAACGATTGCATTGGCCAAAGTCACATAACCAAAGCCAACAATGGAAAAGACTACTGACAAGGGCAAAAGAACCTTGAACACATGAACCATGAAATGGATTCGCAAAAAGGCCACACAAAAGCCAACACACCAAGTCAAGATGGCATCAACCCAATCCTCACCATCACCGACCAAAAATCCTGCAAAAGAAATAACAAACAGGAGAAAAAAATGGATACCAAAGCAACAACTCAACACAAAGCAGGTTTGGGCTAGGAAAGATAAACTACATGCCAAAGCATCACTCAATACCCAAAAGCCGGCAAGACCTTTTGTATCATCTAACAGGCCCATATGAAACACCACTGCATCTATCACACAAACATGGGTACCAAAGAAGCTGGTTCAAGATCAAAAACCAATGGAGTTTATTTGGATTTTGAAGTGTAGCAAGTTGAATCCCTATATGAAGCGAAATAAACCAACCAAGCACCACTTGGAAAACCTACGACCAACCAAGTCAACCAAAAAAATCAGGATAGCCAAATAATTATGCCAAGCACAAAGAAATCACCGTTGGATCTAGAAGGGAGAGTAAGAAGATACTGGGTTTCACATATTTGAAAAGTTCTTTCCATTTTGGTCCACTTCACAATTGGCCATTCCCATTGTAAGTGTGAGGAGGCACCTCCACTTGACACATATAGAACACTACCATGGGATTATGTGGAGACATTAACAAAACTCTTTGCTAGCAATACTATGGCTCCTACCACTGTAGCTTACCTAATGCCTTACATTAAGGAAAGTGGAAAGTCAAGATCACTTACAAGCAATGAGGTTAAGGAATCTATGTTGAGTACATACTCTTATTGGATTATATTGGGTCTACATTATTGTGTTCCTTGTCTCTTGCTCTACAATTTAAGTATAAACATTCTCAATTCTGTCGTGGTTCATGACGCATTGCTTGTGAGCTAAATACATTGATTTGAAGGATTAAATGGTTGTTTTTTTAATGTTTTGACCATGGATAAGTGTTTCTATGCTTAAGGAGGACCTTGATGCCTTCTTTGATAGATTTCATGTTGGAATTCAGTCCACATCTTTGCTCCACAATGTGTCGGAAATAATAAGGTGTATAGAGACTCATGCAATGAAGAAGTTTCCTTTCTTCATGATATGGAGTCAAGAAAATTTCCACAAGCACTCAAAGACCGTCTTATATTGACTCAAAAGGATGAGGGTGGAAGCAATGTTCAAACCTCTTGCGTATAATTGAAATCAATTTGGAGATGTTTGCAAGCGTACAAGGGAAATGCTACTTGATGATAGCATGTACAAGGGATGTCTAAATCTAGTCAAGAATTGGATCTTTCCCAACTCCTTTGATGCTAATGTTTTTGATATAGGTTTGATTGATTGAAGAAGTTTTGTGATACTTTTGGTGCAATTAAGCCAATCAAGTGATGCTTATGGGGTTGTCAAATTTGATCGCTATGATCAAGAGCATATTCAATTTGGACATGCATTGTATGAGAAATTTAGAGGTGCTATTGATGGGTGGACTAAATCCAGTGATAGTGATGTCTCAACTTCCCGATCAGCTCAATCCAAACATCTTGGCAACAAGCATGGAAGATTTATTTAATCCTCCATTCCTCTTGCTTTAAAGGACCTTCTCTATCACAAGGATTGGCTTCATCAGTCATGACCACAACAAAGCATACTCCTTTTCCATAGAATGGTTTTTAAAGATCAAAGCTACATAAATTTCCTTTGACATTGACTTTAAAGGACATGGAAGCTATTCACATAGTGCAAGAGTTGGGCTATAACAAGAGTTACACAAATGGAGAATCTACTAAACGTTCCATAGATAGCTTACAAAATATGTATTCTCACCAAGGATGATATCAAAGCCCCATCATGTAAATTCCACTGTGATAGAGTAAACAACACTATGTTGTAAAAAACGTGAAACTTCACACAATAGCTTTTCATCAATGCACCTTCGACAACAGATTTCAACATTAATTACTTTGTACTTTTGTTATTTCAAGTAGATCTATTTGTACATAAAATTATTTTGTGGATGATTGTTTGGTGTTTCTTAACACCACCTCCTAACGAAAAAATAATCTACTCTTATGCCCAAGAAAAATCTTTACTTAAGAACTTGTCACACTTGATTGCACCCTTTTGGATTTACATGTAATTAGAAGTGACCTAGATAATGTGTCCCCATGATTCATGGCAAACACAATTGTCATACACGTTGTGTTCACCCAATTTATTGGAGTGTAAAACTCTATGTGTATTTGTGCATTTACTCCTCAAGCATTTTAAAGCTCTATGTACTCAACACAATTCATTTTCTTATCTCCAAAGATAATATGCAAGACTTGAATTTGAAACTAGATGTGATAATCGTGCACATGACCTATTCCAATTAGATGAAATCTCTCTCTCTCTCTCTCTCTCTCTCTCTCACTCTCTCACTCACACACACACACACACACACACACACACACACACACACACACACACACACACACACACACATTGTCACACATCAATAGTTGTGTATTGTTGCCATCATTTGTTCTTGTATCTTGCCTCATTAGTGAACTAAATAAGTAAACAAGCATGTACCTTCCTTTTTGCTTTAGATAATTCACAAACTTGCTAATATAGTTTTTTGATGATTTTGGGACAATATGAAAGGTCTATAGTAAACAATATGCATGTATTAAGGAGTCTAAAGGGACATGGCATTCCATTGATCAAATAGTTTGGTACAACATTTTTGCTCACAATGTCAAACCTACTCAACAGTAGATCTCATGGAGTTGAGGTGATCACTCAAAAATTAATGCATTTTCAATTTTCCATATTAAATCATCATAGATTAATCTAAATATCTATGCCTTTTCTAAAAGTTTTCTCTACACAGTTATCCACATTTACGACAATAAGTTAATGTCATGATTCAAACATACAAGACATACTATCTCATTGATAGTTTTTATGGAAAGGAAGCAAATTATAATGATTGAAATGCATAGTGGATAAAACTTCACCACATTTATAAAGTGGGATTAGGAGATTCCCATAATTATTAATAAGGTATTTATCCTCAAACTAAACTTTGCAGCAATTACGAACCTTATAAGCAAACCACATACACATACTTTGTTTGTTCTCCATAAGTTGTATCATCACATGGACATTAGTACTCTGATACCATGTTGAAATGTAGAGAGAGACAAGAAAAGAGACACACCACGTATGCTCCCAAAGACTGATTCATGTTGAAGATAAGATACATATAAATAGGTGAGACCAAGTTGAGTAGAATGAGCCATATATAGCTCCAACAAAAAATAGACTACTCGTACTCCTACACCATATTGCATAGAATTTACTCAATTCTATCTTTGAAATTGATTATATAACTTTTTTCTATGTTATAGTGTCTTTTCTTTAGCTCTATGTGGTCAAAGGGTCGACACTTGTGTACACGCCACATAGACGAGTGTCAAATTACCATGAATTGTGGCATCATGGAAAACTTTGACAAAAATAGTGATGAGGTAAGGTACTCTAGGACTATTTTGTTACCATATACATGTAGTAGTGATGTGTGTAAACACACATTTGGACTGTCGACGCATTTTCCCCTCACTAGGAGGTTTTTTCCCCCTGTGCATTGTATATGTCCATTACTCTAGGGCTATCTATTTTTCCATTGCACACTAAGTAATACACTCTCTATTGTGTGCCTTGAGCTTCCTTCATCTTCTCCAAGATGTGTGTGTTTTCTTGGAACCCTAATTCCAACAATCAATATCAGAGCAGGTTGCATCCTCCCGGGCTTGGTCGCTAGCAGCTACAACACACGCGTGCTCACTTTCTTCGATTTCTTTGAGCTTTGGCGAGCATAAGCAGGTCCTCAAATACTTCCAGAAAGTAGGTTTCTGAGTCGGGCTCATTTCAGCTTCCGTTTCCACTAAGGAGAGTATTGTGCAAGCTATTTTGTCATTTTGTGCAGAATTTTTTTCAATGTCATTTTTTGCATAATAGGCCCCTTATAATCTTCTACGGTTTGTGTTATATAGCACGTGTTGTTCCTGCTTTGTTTCTCTTATTTTCGAGAAGTTTTCACATCAGGTGCAGACATTCACCATGGCTGACAACATCATAGATGCATTCAAGATGTTTGCTACTAAGGATAGATTGGATGGCAACAATTAGCCTATGTGGGCTTATATGATGCAACATGTCCTTATGTCAAAGGGTGTATAGAATATTGGGTAGGGCATTGATGTACGTTCTAGTTCTGAGAATGTAGGCAATGTTGAGGATGTTGCAAGTTTTGGTCCAGGATTGCTACTGCTAGAGTTGTTTTGCATACGGCTGAGCAAGCTTGTTGGGATGTAAAAGATGCGCAGGCTCATACATTGATTGCGTTGTCTGTGAAGTGCACTATTACTCCTGACATTCATTCAACAAAATCTACAAAACATGCTTGGGATATTTTGGCTGGTCTTTATGGAAGTTGCAATGAGGCAAAAATTGCATTGCTGCGTAAAAAGTTGGAGTTGAAGATTATGCATGAGAAAGATGATATGGACACTTTCCTTGCAGGTGTCAAGAATATCAATGAGCAACTTATTTCTACAGACGAAGTCATTTCTGGCAGTCCCTTGTGTAGACAGTTCTTGATCCTTTGCTAGATTCTTACCAAAATTTTGCTAGTACTTGAAGGCTTACGACCCAAGGAAATCCAGAAGTTGTCAAGTTTGATGCATTATGCAAATTTTTGTTGCAAGGGACGTCACTTTCCAAAAAAATAGGACTAAACAGCGTGGAGTTGAACATGCTTTTATTGCTGCTCAAAGAAAAGGTGTTAACAACAATGTAGCCACTTCTCATGGTTCTTATATGAGTGGTAAATCAGATGTTCGTAATGCTTTTGATGGTAGCAATTTGTCTGGGAGTTCTGGTGAAAATGGAAAAAAGAAGATGAGTTGCCATTATAGTAAAGCTAATGATCACTTGATCAAGAAGTGTCCTAAGTTGAAGGCCAAAGAGGCTAAGAAGAATGGGTTGGTTCCACTACAAATTCAGCTAATGAGTCTTTTGTGAAAGGAGATAGTGATGTTGATGTTGATGCAAAATGGGCTTTTAGTGCAGACTCTACTTATGATCCTTCTGTCCATGATGCATGTATGCTAGTTGTTGCTGCAAATTCACATGTGGTATTTTGATAGTGGTGCTACAAAGTACATTACCTCACATCGTGATTTGTTTACCTCTTTTGACTCTGTCCCTCATGGGAATTCATTCACTTGTGCCAACAATGCCTCTTATCTAGTTCAAGGAGCTGGAAAGATTGTGCTTACTACTATAAATGGAAGTTCTTTCACACTTGTTGATGCATTTATGTACCTAGGATCAAGAAGAATATTTTGTATGTATCTTCACTTGCTAGATTTGGTATTCTAGTCAAATTTGTGGATGACAGATGTACAATACATGATCTTAATTTTGGTGATGAATTTGATGCATCTGGAATTTTATGCCGTGGGATGTATAAGCTCACTTTGTACAAGAAGTGTGGGCAGAATTTTGCAAATGTAGTTGTGGATTCTAAGGCTATTTCAGATGCAAAACTTTCGCATGCACGTTTTGGGCATCTGAATTTTGCCCATTTGTTGCGTTTGTAGAAATCTGATATGGTTGCTTCTTTGCCGCCTCTTGAAGCACCTGTCAAACATGTTTATGAAGGTTTTATTTTGGATAAGATGCAACATTCAAAGTTTCTAAAGGATTATTCAATTAGGGCCATATGCACATTGCAGCTTGTGCATAGTGATGTTTGTGGGCCCATGCAAACTCCGTCCTTGGGCAATTACCTTTACTTCGTGACTTTCATTGATGATTACTCTAGGCATGCACATGTGTATCTACTTAAGGCAAAGTTTGAAGTGTTTTTATGCTTCAAGCAATTTTTTTGGCTCTGGTTGAAAATGTCTCGAAATGTACTATGGGCACCCTCCGTTCCGATCGAGGGGGGAGTATATTTAATGCATTTCTAGCTAGTCATGGGATAAAACAACAATGTATAATGTCATATACACCTCAACAAAATGGGGGTAAAATAGGCCACTTACGAAAATGACACAATGTATGCTCAAAAGTCAAGCTATGCCGCTTTTGTTTTGTCTTGAGGCCATCATGTGTGCCACTTATGTACTTAGCAAGTGTCCTACGAAAGGTTTGTAGTCTATGACTCCATATGAAGCATGGCATGATAGAAAGCCTTCTATTGAGCACATGCATGTTTTTGGTTGTTTGTATTATGCTTTGGTGCCACAAACACAATGCAAAAAGTTGGATGATAAGACTGTCAAGTGCATTTTTGTTGGTTACAGTGCTGAAAGCAAAGGTTACAGGTTGTACCATCCGCAAACAAAGCATATCTTGGTTTCACAGGATGTTGTGTTTGTGGAAGATTCTAATTAGCCCTTGCTGTCATGTACTAGAGACAATAATGTAAGCTCACAAGACATTTATGATAGGTTGTTGTCTCTTTTTAGTGGTGAAAGTTCAAATGTAAACTCAAATGAGGCAAATGTACATCCTATGGGGGTTTCTAAAAATGTTATAGATCAACCTATTACCGATGCAGATGTACATGATGTACTTGATGAGGAAAGGGTTGAGAATGAGCAGGCTAGTGGTATGCCTAAATGTCTGGTGCATACTTTTTGTGACAGTAAATTGGATGCACCTTTGTCTAGTCGTACTCATTCAGGCTCTCTCCATACATCTTATGCATCAGATTGTTATGCTTTGGTTGTGTCTAGTTTATGTGATGTTGAGGAACCTCTGTCTTTTGATGAAGCCAAAAATTCAAAAAATTGGATGGCTACCATGCAATCTGACTATGATGCACTTATAGAAAATGACACATGGACTTTATGTGATTTGCCTCTTGAAAAAAAGGCCATTGGTACGAAGTGGTTTACAAGTTGAAATGCAAGCCGGATGGTGAGATTGATCGCTATAAGGGTCGACTTGTTGCAAAGGGTTATGAACAACAAAAAGGGATAGATTATGAAGAGATTTTTGCTCCCACTTGTTGTATGACTCATTTGTGTTTTCTATGTGCATTGCTAGCTCATTTTGGTTGGGATGCACTGTGATGTCCCTGCCCCTTGTCGAGAGGAGCGGAGTACCTTTGATAGGTCTCCAATCCTGAAAAAGAAAAACCAACGGACATTGCCTTAGCTTCGACGTAGCCACGGACATGAACCGTTAGTGAAGGATTGGTCCTATCTCACTATGGTGGAGCGTGACCACCATAACCCTATCTAAAAACTATCTATAATCAATTATACCTAAAAGTATAAATCTTAGAGTGACCAACCTGTGCGCTTTTTTCTCCATGTTTTAGAAGCACAGCCGCCAAGGTTTGTCTCTTTTAAGATTTATGACTTAAAAAAAACAATTTCTAGCGTTTGAAAGTTACCCGACTCATCGGGTCCACCCGTCCATAGAATGATACCGTCGGGGTATCATTCTCCCACTTTTCACACCACACTCACCCTTCTTTTGTTATCTAATTACTACCACACTGTATAAACATACATGTTCCTTTACTTTATTTAAGATACTAGTTCGTTAAAACAACCCTTCAAACAGTATTACAAACAATAGTCAAACAAGAAGTCGTCCAATTTTAAACCAACAACCCTTGGATTAGGTTCACTCAAGAATCTCTACTGGCGCTATTATGTCCGATCGGTATATACATTATTTATAAAAACCCTTATCCTCATGAGCGTCCCATACCGCTCGACAAGTACTTGTTGTGCTAATCTAGACGTACTCCCGCCACAGCAACAACGGTGCCAATCTGGGCATCATCCTCACGCCACGGCAAAACAAAACTGCAGTATCCAGCTGGGCTAATCTGGGTGTACTCCCACCACAGTATCAGCGGTGCCATCCTGGGCGTCATCTCACGCCTCGGCAAGTGCCACATAATACCAGCGCTAATAAATAGAGAGACTTGAGAGAAATCATACCGAAGGTTTTGGACAAACATTCTTTCCTATAGCAACCAATTTAACTAGACATTCTTTCCTACTTGTCAAACATATGCCAAGTTTCTTGGGTTTAAGCCCCGTGGTTTCGGTCCGTGTTTTCTTTTCATAAGGTAAATAATATATTCCTATGGTTTCGCATATGCAATGATGCATAACTTGAAACTGCAATACTAACCTGTACCATAGCTCCGATTGGTCCGATTGGTGGAGACATAACATGTTCCGCAGGAGTTTCATCATTACTTGTACCGGCTTCATGATCATTAGCGCCTTGTGTTCAAGCACGCTTTGGAGCCATTTTTTTGTACTACACTTATGTTATACACTTAGAACTTTAAATTGGTCATTTTTCCTAGTAATCTCTTTGTTTCCAAAGAGAGTCTGTAATTTGAACCCTTGCCAACTTGGATTCACACTTAATGTTGTTTTTCTTCATCTAATTTCTATACATCAAATATTTGTTAATCTTAATTAATCAAAAATTAAGTGTGTAAACTACGAGTGAAAGTTTAGGACTGCATTACTTTTATGCATGACATTTCTAATCCAATTCTAACTTCCATTTCTATACTTCAACTAAATCAATTTTTAGTATTATTCAAAATTCTACTAATCTAATTGACAATAAAATTGGTGAATGAGAATTTCATCATGTATAATAAGAATATGATGAGTTCTCTTATGTATTAACTTTCAATTAACTATGCATAAGTTAATAGTGAAGATGTACTAACTAGAGAGAGTAGGTATACTTAGAGAGATTAGAGTAAGAGAAAACCATACACACACATCTTTTTTAAAGTTAATTGAATCTTACTAATCTATTAGAGAAATTAGAGTAAGAGATAGCACACACACACACACACACATATCCTTCTTTAAGCTAATTGAATCTTACTAATCTATTAGAGAGATTAGAGTAAGAGATAGCACCCACATACACATAGCTAATTGAATTTTACTAATCTATTAGAGAAATTAGAGTAAGAGATAGCATACACACACACACACACACACACACACATAGCTAATTTAATCTTACTAATCTATTAGAGAGATTAGAGTAAGAGATAGCCCACACACACACACATATCCTTCTTAAAACTAATTGAATCTTACTAATCTATTAGAGAAATTAGAGTAAGAGATAGTACACATACACACACATCCTTCTTAAAACTAATTGAATCTTACTAATCTATTAGAGAGATTAGAGTAAGAGATAGCACACATACATCATTCCTAAAGTTAATTGAATGTTTAATTAATATGTACCTTCTTAGTCCATTAGAGTTTTTGCTCTCTTAGTGGTTTGTGGACGCCTTTTCTCTAAGAGAAGTGGCAACACTTCGTGAGCACTATAGAGGCAATCTCTATGTCTAAAGTGTGAGCATGGATGCTCTATTTATAGCAAAAAAGAAAACGTCCAAATTTTTTTTTTCAAAAAAAAATAAAAATAAAAAAAAAGTAAAAAATTTTCCCCAAAAATTATACCCGCATTTTTGGTACCCTTGTGGTACCCATCAGCTTGACCACTTTGTCATTATCATCAAAAGATAAGGCCACACAGCCCCCCCTCATTAAGATTAGTCAAGACTAGCCTCTCCTTTTCATGTGACAGTGTGTCCCACTTTGTCCCCTCCTATGTGAGTCCAGGTGAGTCCATGTGCCTTCATTTGTCATCCCTGTGTATTCTTTTGTCTTTATAATTATTTTATTTATTTCCTTAATGATAATTTACTTTACATTTTTAAGTTAAACTTTACAGTAGTAAGAAAAATTCTACAATCAGTAAATAAGTCTTGCAATAAGTTAATTAGTGATTCATATATCTAAACATGTCAGAATTTTGTAGCGTAAATTTTAAATTCTAGGTTTTCTCAACCTACGATTCATAATTTGAACTTGAATAACTTAAATAATGAGTGATGGTTAAAGAAAATTCAACTGCGTAATAGAACTTGTGTGAAATTCGAAAGTAGAGACCTTACAATCTCCCCAACTTAGAATTTGAGATGCCCTCATCTCAAGAACAGTGAAGGGTAATCCTTAAGAAGGGATGTCTCATCTTCCCAAGTAGCATCTTCTATAGGGAAATCCTTCCATAAGATAAGATGTTCTTTGATGGATCTATTCCTAAGATTTCTCTCCCGAGTTTCTAGGATAGTATCAAGTTGGAGTTGTAGAAGATCTTGAGTAGGTAAAATGATTTGCTCATCATCAAGGACATGGTCAGGGTTATATACATAAGGTTTTAACAGACTTACATGAAATACATCATGCACTTTGAGATGAGAAGGGAGTTTTAGTCTATAAGCTTGATCACTTATAACCTTGATTATTTCGTAAGGTCCACAATATCAGTAGCTAAGCTTCTTATACCTTCCGAGAGACAGATTGCTCTTTTTGGGTTTTACTCGTAAGAAAACTTTGTCACCTTCTTTGAAAATCCGATCAGATCGTTTTAAGTCGGCGTACTTCTTTTGTCGATCTTGAGTCGCTTGAATATCCCTTCGAAGAGCTTTGGTTTGAGCTTCCATTTCTTCAAGCATTTTCTTTGAGGCTTGTACCCTTATAGTGGGGTCAGAAAAGTTAAGAGGTGATAAACATTCTTGACCATAAAGAGCATTAAAAGGTGTCATTCCAATACTTCTATGAGTAGAGGAATTATATGCATACTCTACCAAGGGTAGGTATTGAATCCACTGGCGAGGTTCTCTATTGTAGTAGGCTCTGAGGATGTCTTCAATTACTTGATTAACTCTTTCAGTTTGCCCATCAGCTTGAGGATGATAAGCAGTACTAAAACATAACTGGGTTCCAATAGCTTGAAACAATGATACCCAAAACTTTGAAGTAAACTTGGCATCACGATCACTGACAATCCTCATGGGTAAACCATGAATTTTGAAAACCTCCTTCATAAGCAGACGAGCAATATCTGAAGCTGTAAAGGTTGTCTTGACTGGGATTAAGTGAGCCACTTTAGTAAGCAAGTCGACTATGACCATGATTGAATCATAGCCAGCTTGAACAGAAGGAAACCCGGTGCTAAATTCCATGCTAATACATTCCCATTTCATTTGGGGAATATCTAAAGGATGTAATTTACCTGGCATCTTTAGTCTTTCCGCCTTAATCCTTTGACAAGACAAACACTGCTTGACATAGCGAAGGACATCACCCTTCATACCTTGCCAATAGTAACTTCTGGAAATTGCATTGATGGTTTTGGTGTAACCTGGATGTCCTGAAGTTGGGCCATCATGTGCTTCATATAGGATAGCATTCCTTAGGGTAGAATCCTTAGGTATGCATAGTCGATTCCTATAGTAAATTTTCCCATCTTCTAAGGAGTAATGTAGAGGTTTAGGCTGATTTGATGATACCCTCTCTTCACGTAGGATACTAGCAAGCATCTGGTAATCTGCATCTCTGACAGCAGCATCCGAGACCTTGTCTAAAATAGGGTTGTTAGCCATGGAAATCGCCCCCAGAAAAGCTTTACGTCTTAGGGCATCTGCCACAACATTATCCTTACCTGGTCTAAATTTAATATCAAAATCATATTCGTGCATGAGCTCTATCCATCTCCTCTGTCTCATGTTAAGGTTAGGTTGGGTAAAAATCCACTTAAGACTCTTGTGATCTGTTACCAATTGGAATTTGCGTCCCAATAGATAATGTCTCCATAGCTTGAGAGCGTGAATAACTGCTAGCAATTCTAAATCATGTGTAGCATAATTCACTTCATGAATCCTAAGCTTTCGAGAAGTATAAGCTACAGGCCTTCCTTCTTGAGTAAGGACTCCTCCTAATGCAAGGTTACTAGCATCTGTGATCACCTCGAATTCTTGGGTGAAGTCTGGAAGTTTTCAGAGAGATTCTGAAGCAAGATACTCCTTAAGCTGTTTGAAGCAAGATTCATGTTTTTCTTCCCAAAGTATCGTAGCTCCTTTCTTTAGCAAGTCGGTTAGTGGTGCAGCTTTAAGAGCATAGTCCTTTACAAAGATCCCGTACCACCCTGTGATACCTAAGAACCCTCTGACTTCGGTTTGTGAAGTGGGTTGAGGCCATTCCACAATATCTTTGACTTTGTCAGGGTCAACAGAGACTCCTTCAGGTGAAATGATAAACCCTAAGTAACAGACCTTAGGGGTAAAGAAGGTACATTTGCTTTTCTTTGCATACAGCTTATTTCAGCGTAAAAGCTCTAACACTTTCCTAACATGTCCTTCATGCTCTTCTTCTGATTTGGAATAAATTAAGATATCGTCAAAGAATACTAGGACATAATCGTCCAAGAATTCTCTAAAGATATTGTGCATCAGACGATTGAAAGTTCCAGGAGCATTCGTAAGTCCGAAAGCCATCACTGTAAATTCGTAATGACCATAACGAGTGTTGAAAGCTGTTTTGGAGATATCAGCCTCCTGGATTCGAATTTGATGATAGCCAGATCGAAGATCAATCTTAGTGAATATTTTGGCTCCATGTAATCTGTCCAACATCTCATCAATACGAGGAATTGGATATTTATTCTTGATGGTAACCTGATTTAAGCCCCTATAATCTATGCAAAGTCGAAGAGAGCCATCCTTTTTCTTTTGGAAGAGAACAGGTGCACCCCATGGAGATGTACTAGGCCGGATAAACCCTTGCTCAATCAACTGCTTGAGCTGCTCCTTGAGTTCTATAGCCTCTGGAAGTGACATCTTGTACGGCGCTCTTGAGACTGGTTCACTACCTGGAATTTTTTTGATTTCATGGTCTACCTCTCTAGGTGGTGGTAGTTTAGAAAGTTCAGTGAGGAAAACATCCGAAAATTCTTCTAGCCACATTGGTTCAGGGTTAGAAGAAGATTTTTCTACTTTGTTTAGCTTGACTACAAAAATTTGTTGACCCTTGCGTAACCCTTTCAAAAGACGATTAGCTTTGACCAAGTAAGCTTTTGGTCGTCCATTCTGGCCTTGAATAGTGACTTCTTGACCTTGGTTGTCCACAAAAGTAACACTTCCTTGGGCACAATGGATATTGGCATTATGACTGGCTAACCAATCCATTCCAAGAATTCCGTCATAGATTCCTATGGGTAAGGTTCGAAAAGTAGCAGAAGTAGAGTATTCTCCCAACTTGAAATCTATTTTTCCTACAATGTACTGAGATAACACCTCCTTTCCATTGGCTAATTCAACTCTCATCTTTCTTGCAGGGTGTTGATTAAGTCCTAACTCCTTAAACATTTAGGTGACAAAAAAGAATGAGTACTACCACAATCAATAAGAAGCTCAAATTTTTCACCTTGGTGATTTGCAGGTGTTTGAATGACAACATATTGTTGTTTTGCTCTTGGGTTATCAATTGCAGCATGTAGAGTTGCTCTTTCCTCTTGTTCTTCTCCCAATGTTGGTTCTCCTATGATAGCATTGACTCTGGCAGCCATTCCACGCCCTCGACCTCGTCCTCCATTTCTTCCTCCACGATTTATTATTTGGCCTCGTCCTCTAGCTCGATTAGGTGTATTTGTTGCGGAGACTCGCCTAGGACATACATTCCTGAAATGTCCTAGCTCGTTGCATTCATAGCATCTAAGATCTGCATTTTGAGCTCCATTTGCTGAAGCTGCACCTATTGGATGAGTTTGGTGAACTGGGTGAACTTGCCTTTGGTTCCACATCCTAGGCCGTCCTCTCCTTCCAGCATTCCTTGTATTTCCATTTCGTACCCTTTGAGAGTTTGACATCTCTTTAGCTAAGGGTTTAGCTCTTAAAAGAGCATCTTGCAAATTTACAGGCCTCATAGCTTCTAGACGTGTATTTAAAGGAGCATTTAGCCCTTGGAAAAAATGGGCTACTTGTTGATCTGTGGTCATTGGCGGAGCATAGCGCCTAAGAGTTACAAATTTGGAGTAGTATTCTTCCACTGTAAGATGAAACTGACGTAAGTTGAAGAATTCATTCATCTTAAGGGATTCGTGTGCAGGTGGAAGATAACGTCCTTTGACAACATACTTAATATCTTCCCAAGTTTGAGTGTTTTGAGCTACTTGATTATCTTTGCAGTGTTGTTTCCACCAAATCTTGGCATCCCCCGTGAGACGAAACATAGCCAACATTGCTTGGTTATCGGGAGTAGTACCAGCACAGCAGCAAAATAATCCTCCATCTCTTCGAGCCACACTTCTGCATCGCGCTCAACTAGGGCTCCTTCCCCTTTGAAAGAGGGAAGTTTAGCTTGCTTGAGAAGTAGCTTTTTCTCTTGAAGAGATATGTACACCGCGCTCTGTACCATAAAGATTAAGTGAAACTTTATTGGATACTCTAACTTTAATCCACTTTAAGGCAAGAATTGATCAGACAATAATACAAACAAAAGATAATATTAATCCAAAATTTATTTATATACACATTATTTGCTACCAAGGTTGGTAGTCTTTAGGTACAAGGATTGTAATGTCTCTATATTTTGAGTTTAGTGACTACAAAAGGATAGGCTAAAGGATCAAAATAATAAGTTTCTTTTGACCCCTGAAAGCTACGAGATACACATATGGGTCGAATCCTACCACCATGGATAACTTTTGTAACTTGGTTATAGACCCATTGATTCTCAGATATCTTTTCTCCTCCCAAGGTAATGGTAGCATCCGGATTCTTAGTACCAATGAAAAGATAAACTTTGATGACTTTTAATTTCTCTGCCCATCGAAGTTTCTTGAGGTTGGTATCCATGCACCATATCTTGTCAGCATCGATGGTATAGATTCCTCCAGATGGACTCCAGTTCATGCCCCATCCTCTATGCACCCTTGGGAAAGGTGGTGCAAACACCCTATCCAAAATCATCATCACCCTTTTTCGAAACTGATAATTTGGTGATTGGCATGCATTTTCAAACATGATGGTGAACACTTGGAATTTTTGGTAGGCTGAATGAACATTTTCCTGTACTAGGAAAGTTCAGTCTTCAATACCATATAAAAACTCAAAACAATTTTTCTAGGTTCTTCTATTATTTCAAACATTTGCATCCTTCAATATCCAAACATCAATCTAAAAATCTTCCCAAGATTTAACCTAGGCTCTGATACCAGTGTGAGGTCCCTGCCCCTTGTCGAGAGGAGCGGAGTATCTTTGATAGGTCTCCAATCCTGAAAAAGAAAAACCAACGGACATTGCCTTAGCTACTATGTAGCCACATGCATGAACTGTTAGTGAAGGATTGGTCCTATCTCGCTATGGCGGAGCGTGACCACCATAACCCTATCTAAAAACTATCTATAATCAATTATACCTAAAAGTATAAATCTTAGAGTGACCAACCTGTGCGCTTTTTTCTCCATGTTTTAGAAGCACAGCCGCCAAGGTTTGTCTCTTTTAAGATTTATGACTTAAAAAAAATAATTTCTAGCATTGGAAAGTTACCCGACTCATCGGGTCCACCCGTCCGTAGAATGATACCGTCGGGGTATCATTCTCTCACTTTCCACACCACACTCACCCTTCTTTTGTTATCTAATTACTACCACACTGTTTAAACATACATGTTCTTTTACTTTATTTATGATACTGGTTCGTTAAAACAGCCCTTCAAACAGTATTACAAACAATAGTCAAACAAGAAGTCGTCCAATTTTAAACCAACAACCCTTGGATTAAGTTCACTCAAGAATCTCTACTGGCGCTATTATGTCCGATCGGTATATACGTTATTTATAAAAACCCTTATCCTCATGAGCGTCCCATACCGCTCGACAAGTACTCGTTGTGCTAATTTGGACGTACTCCCGCCACAGCAACAACGGTGCCAATCTGGGCGTCATCCTCACGCCACGGCAAAACAAAACTGTAGTATCCAGCTGGGCTAATCTCGGTGTACTCCCACCACAGCATCAGCAGTGCCATCCTGGGCGTCATCTCACGCCTCGTCCAGTGCCACATAATACCAATGCTAATAAGTAGAGAGACTTGAGAGAAACCATACCGAAGGTTTTGGACAAACATTCTTTCCTATAACAACCAATTTAACCAGACATTCTTTCCTACTTGTCAAACATATGCCGAGGTTCTTGGGGTTAAGCCCCGTGGTTTCGGTCCGTGTTTTCTTTTCATAAGGTAAATAATATATTCCTATGGTTTCGCATATGCAATGATGCATAACTTGAAACTGCAATACTAACCTGTACCATAGCTCCGGTTGGTCCGATTGGTGGAGACATAACATGTTCCGCAGAAGTTTCATCGTTACTTGTACCGGCTTCAGGATCATTAACGCCTTGTGTTCGAGCACGCTTTGGAGCCATTTTTTTGTACTACACTTATGTTATACACTTAGAACTTTAAATTGGTCAATTTCCCTAGTAATCTCCTTGTTTCCAAAGAGAGTCTGTAATTTGAACCCTCGCCAACTTGGATTCACACTTAATGTTGTTTTTCTTCATCTAATTTCTATACATCAAATATTTGTTAATCTTAATTAATCAAAAATTAAGTGTGTAAACTACGAGTGAAAGTTTAGGACTGCATTACTTTATGCATGACATTTCTAATCCAATTCTAACTTCCATTTCTATACTTCAACTAAATCAATTTTTAGTATTATTTAAAATTCTACTAATCTAATTGACAATAAAATTGGTGAATGAGAATTTCATCATGTATAATAAGAATATGATGAGTTCTCTTATGTATTAACTTTCAATTAACTATGCATAAGTTAATAGTGAAGATGTACTAACTAGAGAGAGTAGGTATACTTAGAGAGATTAGAGTAAGAGAAAACATACACACACATCTTTTTTAAAGTTAATTGAATCTTACTAATCTATTAGAGAAATTAGAGTAAGAGATAGCACACACACACACACACACACACATATCCTTATTTAAGCTAATTGAATCTTACTAATCTATTAGAGAGATTAGAGTAAGAGATAAAATTCCAAGGAATCAGAGGTTGCTTGAGACAAGCCGGCTTAAGGATGACCAATCATTCTTTCCTAAATCAACCAGCTTTAGCCCAAACAATTCCTTCTTAATTTACAAACAAATTCACATTAGTTTTTGTTGGTGGATATGCCGGGACGTACGTCAGCACAACTAGAACTCACCTAACAAGATTTGTCAGCTAAGGACGAAGCTCGACCCGCAGGCGCGTGGAAGCAAGCATAGGGTGTCAACCTACACTCGACCGACTATTGACTACTTCCTACAAAGGTCTCTACCCAATGTCTAAGTTACAGCCTTCAAGAGTACACAAGAGGAGACTTCCTACAACACTTTCAAGAGCCAAATACCCATCAAACGTTCTCGAAACGCTACGGAACTTGAAGGAAACCCTATTAACACCAATAGGTCGCTCTCCTTAAGGTCCGTGATCCAAAACCCAAACCCTAAACACCCGGTGCAAAATCACGTAGGATGTCTGACAGGTTTTTGCAGGTCTTCGTTTCTGAAAACTAAAGTTCCTAATGTGTAGCTCTACTCATTGCGAACGCGTGGATTTGCTGAAATGCAAAAATAGACAACATATGCTCACCGAATCACCTGATATAGCTCGTGGGTCGATCTCGCAAAACCGGGCCATACACCTGCAATGTAGGTGTTGGCGCGTAGCTCTCTTCGGGGGCAACACAGTGCACTTCTCCGCACTTGATTCCGACCACTAGTGCGCACGTAGCGTCAAGATAAACTCTCACTCTCTCTCTCGTACACAGAGTATGCTCAACTCACACAGACAAACTTATAAAAATGACAAAAGGTTTTTTGCATTAAGGTCAAAAGTGGTATAAATACCTTACAATCTCAAACCCTAATGTTCCAATTTAACCATTTACTAAGTCTAAATGACAAAAATGGGATACAATTTGGAAGCTTCTGCAAGCCCCACTATTTCCAAAGGTGAAATGACGGTTTCTTCTCAATTAAAGAATGATTACAAAGGAAATTAGTATCCCGCCGGGCAATCATTCTCCGTTGGGTGTGTCCAACCGCTAACACTTCCCCCCTCCTAGATCATGTCGTCCTCGACATGACAATAGAGCTTCTTCTTTAGTGGAGGCTTTCGCGCAACTTCAGAACAGACTCATACCGTGCATGCTGGGCCAGTAATGTAGGGCCGAATATATCTGTATCAATGGTGAAGAAACCGGTGTAGAAGGCTTCTTCAAAGGCCTGGAGATGGTACGAGGGCAAAAACATTATTGATAGAGGGCATGTATCACCTCATGGGAAGGTTGAGCAGACAGTTTATACGCACATCTATATGTGTCTTGGAAGAAGAATATGCTATCTGTTGCCTGTCCAGGTTTAAAGATCTCAAAAACTGCCAGAAGGGTTTTACATATTTTCCTGAGCATAATGCAAGAGAGGTCAAGCGAGCCAATGAACAATTTAATGGCGCCCGTTAGGGTTTTCACCATGTATTGCTCACTCATTCTCTCGCCTGCCTTCAAGCCTGGCAGCTTTGGGTAGTTGAGCCATGTGGGGTTTCTTTTCTTTAGCAGTTCTTGTTCTTTCCAGGTCCGCGTCCTTGGTAGAGGGCAAAAGCTAAGGTTGTCTCTGATTTTTTTAGGCGCCTCTACCAGATGTACTAAATACTGTGGGTATTTAGTTAGCCATGCTTTTCTCCATTTTGGCTGAGAGTCCACAATAAGCTTAACACCTTCTGGTTTGGTGATATCTTCTTCGTATAGTGGCACTATCGGCTCCTCTTTAATCCTCTTGTTTATTGTAGCAGCTTCATACTTGAGAAGAGGATATGGCAGAGAGGGTTGTAGCCATTCATGTCGAACGACATTTGCATCTAATTTTTAAATGGTCATAGACTCAATACCCTCTGCTCACACTGCATGGCTTCTTTGGCGGTGTCTTTTATTGCTGCTTCTATTGCCTTATGTAGATTGTCTTCTTCTTCTTGTGTCAGATCCCGAGGCTCTTGGGATGGTCCCACAAGGATGTCTCTTGCATTGTCGTGTCCATTGGGGATCTGACACATTGTCTATATCAATTCCTTCCATGGCTGCTGGCCTTGTGCTCAAGTGTGGCTCATCAGTCTGCTATTGGCCTTTTAGCTCATCAATCTGCTTTTGATATGCTCTCTTTTCCTGTTCAACTTAATCCCCCATGGTCACTAAAAGGTCGTTCAATTCAGCATTGGCTTTCTCAGCCTCTTCTAGCTTCCTCTTGGTGTCTTCATTTTCAGCTTGCATCTTCTTGAGATCCTCATCCATCTTCTTTTTCAAGGCTACTAGCTCATCTTTCATGGCCTTGTTCTCATCCTCCATACGGATTTGCATCTTTAGGGAGCCCTCGGCCATCATCAATCTTTGTCTCTTCTCTAGTGTCAACTCCTTTTGGAGTTCCTTCATCTGTTTCTCATATATATCCTTCTCTGAAGCAGTGCTAGTTGAGGTAGCGGCTCTGAATCTGCCCGGAGATGCCCTTAGCCTCTGGATTGTCTGATCTTTCACTTTTATTTGATCTTTCAGCTCTATAACTTTGACCTGGCTGGCCTCATGTTCTAGCTCAGCTTTTTCCTTATCATTCCTCAAAGTCTCCACTTATTTGGACTCTTCAGCAAGCTGGAGTGTCAAGTTGTCTCTTTCTTTCTCCGCATCCGTCAATGATTTGCTGATTTTCTTATACTCCTCATCTGCTCTTTGAAGCTTTTGGTATGCTGCCTGACTCTGACTTTCTAGCTCTTGGCATCTTTTTAGTGCCGCGTCTAGATCAGCTTGCAGCTTGGCTTGCTTCTGTGTGTTCTCTTGGTCCCGCTTTTGCAGTGAGTCCACTTTGGCTTTGATTTGAACTTCATTTGCTTTGAGATTATCACACTCAATCTTAGTGGCCATAGACCTTGCTCTGAGCCCAGTGAGTCTTTGCATCACTTCATCCCAATCATTGGCTTGTGGTTGTAAATCCATTGTATCTGTGGCCATTTCCTTCAACTCCACCAATCGGGGGCTCAACATATATTCTTTGAGCCTAGTGCTAGACAACTCAAAAGCTGCATTAGCTGCCTATTTTTGAGAGTATCCAACAGCTAGTAGATCAAGGAATATTCTATAGTTTTTTTCTTCTGGATCTGGCTTCTCATCTTTTGGTTCAATTTCTGCCTTCTGCTCTTTCTCTTTGTTCTCCTCTTCCTTGGAGTCTTGTTGCCCATCAGATTTGTTCAACTCCTCAATTTGTCGGGGTTGAGGAGGACTAGGAGGAGGTGGTGATGGTGGAGGGCTGGATTCTCGACTTGATGGTGGGGTTGGTTGCTTCTTCTTGAAGTCCCAACCAACCTTTGTTTTCCTCTCTCTTTCTTGCCCTTCGTGCTCTTCTAGCAGCTGCCGTCTCACATCATCAACTTTTTTTTCGGTAAAAGGTATGTTTGGGATATTCTCAGATGTAGCATCTAAGATCTCGAAATTCTTTATATAATCTTCAAAGCGATCCCTTTGAGTTCTTCGAGAAGATCCAGACATAGCCTCAAGTGAGGGCTTCCATAATTCGCTCAGATCCCCTTTTAGCATCCTCTCAGCTCTGAAACTCTCCATTAGTCTTTCTAGCCTTGCTGCTTTCTATGACTTTGTTTCCTTTACTGGCACCTATAGAGTTTCTTTCTTCCTGTTCTTGGGCTATGGCGGCTCTTCTGGCACTGTCTCTAAACGGCGCTTCAACCTTGTGGCTACCCTTGGAGCCTTAGGAGGCTCTTCTTCTTTGTCTTCCTTCAGCTTGAGCCAATCATCTTGGGAGGGAGGTAGAGGCCAATTTCCCTTGGCATGCAATACTCCATAGATGACTTTGGTTATCTACTCACTAGACACAATATAAGTGGGATTTTTGGTCCCCATTTTCACAAGGTTGTCGTGAATGTAAGCGGCATAGTTTATCTCCCTCGGGTGGATCTTCTGCATCGCCCAAGGGAAAGTGGTGGCAATAGCTCCAGGCGGCATCCTGTATTTCTGTGGCCGCTTGGTACACATGTGGAAGTACTGATTGTATAATTGGCTCATGATGCCACCTTCGGGTTTGCAATATCTACAAATGTATAGCTATTTTTCTTCTCTGAGTAGACCTTAATGTCATCCCGCCTCTTAGTGACACTGTCTCCTTTGTTAGAGAGGTCAAGTGCTGCTGCCACCACCTTCTCTGTGATGACACTAATCATCGTATTAGGCTTGCCTTGCAGATCTGTAACTCTGGCTATGCCATCCTCTTTGATTGTGGTGACAAACTCCCACACTCTTTTAACATCAATCCCAGCTGGCAAGGCTTCAAAGTAATTGTGGAGATCCGGTTTCTCCAAGTAGTCCCCCATCTTGCTCCTGACAAATTCATTGAGCTCTTGAGGGATCATGGGTAGGTCCACTGCATTTCCCTCCGGATCTTTAAACACTCGTTGGTAGATTCTCAGATTATTGGTTTCTAGTAGGTCATCTTGAATCCAAGTGCTTGTGGGCTTCAGGGTTCCCTCTGGGATAACAAAAGGCTCCACTTCTTCTAAGTATAGTCATCCTCTTCTTCTTTGCAGGCGAATTTGTGGCAGCCATGGATCCTGTTGCACTTAGTAGTCCAAAGTTAGCGTTTTTTATAGATTAGGTGATAAACTGAGTTTTGACTACCCAAATGACTTGAAAATTGAAATAAGAACTCAAAAGGGACTAGGGAAGCCATGCGTGTGCCCAGAGTAGGTTTTTGGCTGAAAAATAAGCATGTAGACATCCTACGTGTAGAATGTCTACTTTCTCTGATTTTGATGAAACTTGACATGCTGGTGGCCCTTGACCTGTGCAACATGGCTATGTACTTGGAATATGGTTTGGACATCAAAAAAGTGCAATTTTGAGCAGATTTAGGCTTTTGGCTCACAAAATGGGTAGGATGTCCTATATGGATGGGCAAATGATATCCAATTGGATTAAAATTTGATATATAGGCTTCTTATACCATGTAAAAGACTCCCATGATGTCAATTCCTGCACAGAAGGTCAATATGACCCTGGAGTAGGATGTCTCTTTTCCTAGAATGACTTGATTTTGGTTCTTTGGGTAGCCCTTAGCATGTAGAACAATGCCTTGTTCTTAGATTTTGATTTGGATAAGTATTGGTGTTGTTAGGAGCATGTGTAGTGTTTTTAGACTCAGAAAAGTGCACCTTTGAGGTTTTGGGGGCCAAATGTGATGGCTCTGGCTTGAAATTTGATATATGAGCTTGTGAAGATGTTATAAAGATATGTGGAACTCAAAAACACCAGTTGGAAGTCAAATAGGGCATTTAGACATCTTACGCGTTGGATGTCTATTTCATTATTTTTCATATCTGACTCCACAATTAACTTGGCAATGTGATAATAAGTATATTGTGCAAGTTTCATGTGATTTGGACTAGTTTTGGTAGGTCTATGACCCTTTATTGCCTCTATGCTCTGACTTTCCGTTTTTTTGATGCATATGAGGTCAACTCTTGTCCAAATGTGATGAAACTTGATGGCTAGCATGTATAAGCTATGTAGAAGCTGTGTATAAGATGAGATATTGAGTTGGGTGCCCAAACATGGCCTTGAGACATCCTACACGTAGGATGTCTCCTGATGAATTCTTTTGGAGAAGTGTTACTAGTATGTGCCCTTAGCCCCCTTGAGTCCCCTCCTTGTTTGGCTTTCAGAGCCTCTGAGTCGTTTTCTGACTCTTCGGGTGCTTTTCGGCGATAAAAATTCTTGATGTTAGTCTCCATAGCTTCATGGTTCCTTGGGGAACCTTGCCATATGGTTTTTGTTGGCTTTGGCTTCACCGAAGCTCCGTTTGGCGATTTGTCGCTCTGGATGCGCCCGTGGTTGCATTTGCATGCTCGACATCCGGTTTGGCTGTGAGAGCCAGTTGTGACGCTTTGTGTGTCCGATGCCGTTTCTGAAGCTTAGTTCCGCTTCGGGTCACCTTATGGCCATGTGGGCTATATAGCCTTGTAGAGCATGTCGAGATGCTCCTACCCATGAGTTTTGGTAGCAATTGGGCGACTTTCCACCGATTTACAACTTGGTGGCTTCTTGCAGGGCTCTAGAAGTTCGGGCTTTTCCCGTTGGTTTTTTGCGCCTTTGTGCATTCAAGAATGGTCTTCTATGCTAGGGTAAACCCCCTATGAAGCCTTATCGCTTTTGGGTTAGTCGACCGTTAGGTGGCTACCTCTACCTGTAGCTCTCTACTGCCCGTTCCCCGTGTGAACCCTCCACTAGTTTTCGCGATAAAACATCAAACATACGCGAAAAGCTCAAGGTGCTGAGCCTACCTCTCATATCTAGAGCCTGTCGGGTGGTCGTGCGCGTCGTAGAAGCAGCTGGAAGTCCGGTTCGTTCTAGGTGGCTAGAGCTCTCTCTCAAGAAGGAAATAGTAGAAATGAGCTCTAAGTGAAGTGAAAAAATCTTATAATGGGGGTCTCTGGACCACTCTCTATGAAATTTGACATGTGCTCCTAACTTCTTGCAAGATGCAGTTTAGGCTCGAAAAGTTCCTGATTTGGACTCCGTTTGCCCCGTTTTCGAGAAATTTGACGTTTCGGTCAAAATCTGGCCAAAACACGCCTCCCGCTCCATTCACATAATTGCACCCCCATTGTACCATAGGTTTTCCTATAGTCACTGATTATCTCCATATTTTTTGTTTTTCATTACGACCATATTTCACCTGCTTTTTGTATTTTAAGTTTTTTTGCCAATACTTAGTAAAATTAAAAAGAAAATAGCAAAATAAATCCAAAAAATCCCCAAAAATCACAATAACTCAAAAACATCACTGCAAAACACTATGTACACTCACATGGAATTTTTATGGCCGGATTTCTCTGTTTTACCAATATTTTGCCCGAAAAATGGCTATTTTACATATATACACACACACCTAGAGGCCTAATTTGGTGTTTGGTCCCATATACTTGTTTCCGTGGTTGTTTTCGTGGATGGAAGTGTCATTTCCGTTGTAGCTATAATCTTGTTCGCTGTTAATTGCCCTTTGGAGTTTTTTTGTGGAGGCTTTTGTAGGTTTATTGCCTCGTCCTTGGTCGTCATTGCTGTTCTGTTGATCGGCACCCACATAGATCGGTTTGCCGGTTTCATATGTAGTGAGTTTCTGGCCTGCTGGTGTTGCTTGTACTGAAGGGAGTTCCTGTTGCTGTGGTTTGGGGATCCAAATGCGTGTCGCATTTAAGTGGTTACTGAGCATTCTCTTCGGGATCCATATCTTTTTTATTCCCTTGGTTGTTGGTTTAACTGTGTTCTTCTATTGACTTCTACTATTGTATTGTGGTTTTTATGCCAGGTTGCCTCTATCCTTCCGTACCCATACTTGTTTTTCGCATGTTGCTAACCTTGATCTATTCACTGTGGTCGGTGTTGTCTTATTTTTGTAGTGAACATGATTGGCAATTCCCTGGTTGTTCTCCATGGGTATCATGTTGTGCTTTATTGGCACCCATCCTTTTTGTTCTTTATCTAGTGATGGTGGTGCTATTATCTAGTTCTTTCGGGTTGGCTGAGCAAAGGCTACCACCCGTTGTTCTTGTGCATGCTGAATTTTGATTGTATCCGAATTCCAATCTATCTGCACATTATTCTCTTTCTGCCAAGGTTGTCCCAACAACATGGGGTGTAGTGTGCTCGCATCCTGAACCACATAAAACTTGTGGGGATAAACATTCTGGTGTACTTGTATATGCAATATCGTCCAGCCCAATGTGCTTAATGAATTTGAGGTACTGCTTTCCAGCACTTGTTGAGTAGGATGTAGTTGATCTTTGAGCTTGAGCTGTTTGTATAATTTGTAAGAGATCAGATTTGCTTGAGCTCCGGAATCAAGCAATGCCGTCGATTCAACTTGATTGCTACCCACTTTGACTGCAATTATTGGTTCCCCTGTGTCTTCATCAAAATTCGTTAATCGAATAGCATTTATTCGCAACGGTGATCCACTTTGTTGTTGTTGTCGTAGAAGCCTTCTTTTTGCAATGCGTTCTTTTGTGTCTGCTTGCGCTTCTTCTCGTATCCTCTGTTTCTCCTTCATTTGTTGTTTTTCTTGATGGATTTGTTGAAGCATATCCTATGTTAGTGGTAAATGATACTTTTTTTAACCGATACCCACTAATCCAATTTGGCATTTCTTCCCCTGCCAATGTAGCAAGTTTGACAGCTCCACTTTGTGATAAGTCACTAATCACAAAGGGTCCCATACCTCGCTTTTTAAGTTTCTTGGCATGTTGCTTCAAAGTATAAACAAGTATATAATCACCTGTTTTGAACTCTTTCGTACGCACATGCTTGTCAAAAAACTCTTTTTGTCTTCTCTTTTTAGCATAGATCGAAGCTACAGCTCTCAGTTGAAGTTTATCTAGCTTTTCAAGATCATCTATTCTTGAAGAGAGCTCATGGCCTGTCCATTCTTGTCATAATAATCAATATCTAATTCTCCTAAATGATTTTCTCATATTAAACTGATCATTTAATGTGGGGAAGTGCCAGGGGAGAAAAAGCTAGAATATTGGTTAAGCTAGCAGACCGGCCACAGTAGGGATCCAAAGGAGGGAAAATAGGGATCCAAAAGGGGGGCCATCTGCAAAAGAGCCGTGTGCAACAATGGGTTAAAAAGACCCTAAGGTTCAGCCCATTAAGACTTCCAAAATGCTAAGGTTCCAAAATTCAAAGGTTATATCCAAAGGTCAACCCTAGGGAAATTGGATGCTTTGTGTGTGACCAAAAAAGTCTTTGAATATCCCTACATAGGAGGGGCGAGCCTAGCAAGTAGGGGATGAGAGAGAAGGCCACACACACACACACACACACACACACACACACACACACACACACACACACACACACACACACACACACACACACAATCTCCCTTTACACAAAGGGAATGAGGGACACATGTCAGCTCCCTAGGCCCTATGCCCACAAGGTGTACCCAATGGGCTAGGGGAAAGGAGGACACATGTCAGAAGGATATCAGTTATGCTGCTTAATAGCCATTGGCTTGATTGGGGAGGTCCAATGGGGAGCCTGCAAGAGCAAATAGCAAGAGGGCTCGCCCAAGAGAGAGAGGGGGCTGATTTTTGCAAGGCATTATCACACACACACTCACACAATCTCATGTGTGAAGAAAGAGAAGACTATCTCTTCCCAAGCTTTAATGGAGAGCTCATCACCTACTCCAAGCTTGTGAGATAGAAGCCTACATCGACACACTCTTGGCTTGTGGATGCAAATCCAACCAAGAGCCAAGCTTCAATGCATGCTCATCTCCTCTACCAAGCTAATTACTAAGCTAAAGCTATGCTAATATGAGTGATTATGTGAGGAGATGTACATCTTTCTCGTAAGATACTCCTTCTTTCTCTCAATCTACTCTCATACCCTGCTAGCTCTCACCATCTTCGAAGGTGTGTGAGGTCTTGGGTCTGAGAACGGGGATAATTAAAGTTGTGTTTGCTAAGTGTTTTTCTTAGTGCATGAAGCTTTCATCTTCATTGCACTAGCTAGTCTTGAAGGAACACAAAGAATTGTATTGTACAATGTCTCTCTTGATGGGAGAAACCATAATACAAAGCCTTTTGGAGGGGGGACCGGCTCCATGCAAATCCGGTCCTCAACTGTTGTCAATAGCTTAATTTCTCTCTCTTTTGAAAGTATTCTTGATGCTATCTAACTAGGTATTATTCTTTTTGTTGCTCTCTCCACCCAAGCACTCTTGTAATTCTCATTAGGAATCTATTCTAATGAAATGCCCACTATGTTCATGCTAATTTCCGCTACACACAAGTTATTAGGCCATTAAATGTTACATTGGTATCAGAGCACAAGGTTTCTCTTTTCTTGCTCAAGAAGGGAGGTCCTCAAGCTAGCTATAAATGGTTGGTATTATTAATTGCCTGTGAGTAAGTAGAATAGGGATTTTTAAGCCTTGCAGTGCGCCCGCCTTCGTGCAGTTAACGGGGCATCACCGTCGAGAGCTATGGTCTTAATAGTGGAGTCCTACGGGGCTTGCCTACGGCTTAACCACTATTGAGCTATTAGAAGCTTGACAGGAGCCGGTGCTGTTTTGGTGTCGAAAGACCCTCTCTTCTATTCCTTGCAATTAATGGTATTCCAGCCGCGGGTACAGTAGCTTGAGTGCTTTTTCTAAATGGGTAAAGAGGAGTAGCAACTAGGGCTTGAAGTGCCAAAGTACACCTAAAAATTTTACACCTAAAAGTTGTTAGAATGGCTGACAATAGTAAAGAGAGTGAAATTAATGTTGATAACTTTGATTTTGCTCATGAGCAAGCTACTAATGATGCTTCAATGCTTGTTAACTATCTTGTTTCTAGGCTTCAACAAGCCATGGGAAATCCATCTCTCCAAAGTGAAGTGCAACGGCAGCTCCGTGCTCACGGGATTCTCCAAGCTCATCACCATGACGAGAGAACACCTAGGAAGCCTCCTTGTGAGACTCCCAAAAGAGGTCTCTCTCCGATTTGGGAAGAAGAAGAGAATCCATACGAAGGGCTCAAGAATTTACTTCTTGATGATGCATCTCCCTCCCAAAGGAGAAGTCAAGAGCCTCCACCAAAGGAACGAGAAATAAGTGAGTCTCCTGCCACCTCGGCAGAGATGGCTCCACGAAGATGGCGGGCTAAACGCTCTCCATCACCACCAAAGCGGAGAAGACCATCACACTCTTCTCCACGCCATAATTCAAAGAGGGATGATAAAAAGCAAGAGAAGAAAAAGGCGAGAAAGAGGACTCCCTCTTCTCCATCTTCTTCATCCTCTTCCTCTTATGAAAGTGATGGTGAAGACAACGAAGATCAAGACAAGAAAAAGGCGAGAAAGAGGTCACCCTCTTCTCCACCTTCTTCAAATTCTTCACCTTCTGAAGAAAGTGATGGTGCAACCTTTGAACCATCAAAAAGAAGAGGCCATACGAAATCCTATGCCTCATGGAAGAGGTCATCCAAGCTGAAGAAGTTAAAAGAGGGAGGGAAGAGCATCTCTTTCCTTACCTATGATGGCACCTTTGGTGCTACGGACAAAGTCTTGGCCTTTATCCAGCAATTTGATGCGGCGTTTGGAGATGAGGGCTTCACGGAGTCCTCTAAGCTACGCCATGTAGCTATGCACTTTCAAAAGTCCGCCAAGCAATGGTGGTCTAGCCTACGAGCCAACGGTGAATTTCCACGAACATGGAAAGCTTTAAGAGCTTCCATTATGAAGCAGTTTTTTGCCACCGATGCCAAAGACAAAGTACTCACCGAATGGCGAAGCTTAAAGCTCTCTCCCAATGAATCCATCCACAAATATGTAGACAAGTTTTGGGACCTACAACTCAAAGCCACTGTCTTTAAAAAGTTGGATTTTGGAGAGCAAAAGCAACAATTTTGTGCGGGCTTAACCAAAGAAATGGCGGAGTATGTCAACTCCCAAAGGCCACGTACCATATCGGCGGTAATACACCATACTATGGCGGCCTCTCGAATCAATTTCCAAATGGGGGCTAAAAGAAATAATAAGCCCTCGGAAAACAAGGGTTCCAACGAGCCTAAGGGGAAGGACAATGTCCAAAAGTCTCCTAAGGGCAACTCCAACAAAGCTAAAGAGAAGGGAGTTTACAAAGGTAAAAAAAAACTCTCTCCTGAAGAGCTTGAGCGTTATCTCTCAAGGATAACCGGTGTTTCAAGTGCGGCGAACAAGGGCATGGCTACCGCGCTTGTCCCCAAAAGAACAACCGCCAAGATCCTCCTAGAGCTTCCTTGGTTGAAATCCAAGAGGAGGAGACTCACCAAACTCATCACAAAGGATCTCCTCTATGCCATGCTTGGGGAAAGGTAAGAGAACATGATGATTTTATTCTCTTTGACCCTGGTTCTACTCACAATTTTATATCTATAGAGTTGGCCACCAAGCTAGGCATACAATCCTACGAGATGGGAGATGTCCTACCCGCAGACAGTGCCTTCAAGGGGCAAGAAGCTTCAGTCACTCCCTTAATCGGGAAATTGAGGCTTCATGTCCAAGGCTATGTGGACAAAGAGGAATTCTTTATCTCTCCTCTCAAGCATGAGGATGTAATCCTAGGGGCACCATGGTTTGACCGCCTGGCTGCCGATGTTAAATTTCCTGAAAGGAGAATCTCCTTTAAGTTCAGGGAAAAAGACATGTATATAGATGCTAAGGAAATGGGTAATACTATCCCCATTGTACATACACCAGCTTTCAACAAGTCAATAAAGAGCTCTATTTCCATGTACATGATTTTTGTTAAAGATTCTCAAAATGAACCTAATGCTTTAACGAAAGAAAATACAAGCAACCAAAAGGAATTAGAGTTATCCGATTTTCTCAAGGGGTTTCAAGATGTTTTTATTGACGACATCCCTTGTGAGATACCTCCTAAACGAGGTAATGATGACCATGCAATTGAACTTCTTCCAGGAAGTTCACCGCCTAACAAACCTCCTTATAGAGTTTCTCAAGCTCAACAAGAGGAGATTATGCGTCAAGTGCATCAGTTAGTTGAGAAGGGCATGGTTAGGCCTAGCTCATCTCCATTTTGCTCACCTGTGCTATTAGTGCAAAAGAAAGATGGCACATATCGTATGTGTGTCGACTATAGAGCACTAAATAGGATCACTATCAAGAATAGGTTTCCCGTTCCACGGGTAGAAGACCTATTTGATAAGCTACAAGGATCGACCTACTTCAGTAGGATTGACCTAAAAAGTGGCTATCATCAAATAAGGATAGTTGATCAAGACATTGTAAAGACCGCATTTCGTACCACATTTGGTCTTTACGAATACATTGTCATGCCTTTTGGCTAGACCAATGCACCGGCCACATTCAACTGCTTGATGGAGAAGCTGTTCAGGCCTCATCGAACCTTCACTGGAGTGTTCTTTGATGATATTATCATCTACTCTAATTCATTAGACGAACACAAGCAACATCTCCAGGTAATATTTCAAGTTTTAAGAGAGAATAAACTTTATGTTAATCGAAAGAAAAATGAATTTTTCTTGCAAGAGATTCAGTATTTAGGTCACATTATCTCTCAAGATGGCATCCAAATGGATCCATCAAAGTTAGAGGTAATAAAAGGTTGGCCTAAACCAAGGAATCTTCATGAACTAAGAACCTTTATAGGTATGTGTGCATACTATAGACGCTTCATAGAAAAGTTCTCACAAATTGTGGGACCATTACATGACCTAACAAAGAAAAGCGTTAGGAATACATGGTCTGCTAAGGAGAACAATGCTTTCGAAAAGCTTATCTCTCAACCTGTGCTTACACTACCGGATATCTCAAAACCATTTGAGGTGCAATGTGATGCTTGTGGTGATTGCCTTGGAGCTGTTTTGCTCCAAGAAGGGCACGCCATAGGCTATGAGAGTCGAAGGCTCGACCCTGTTGAGCAAGCTCTAGGCATATACGAAAAGGAACTCCTTGCAGTTCTACATGCCTTAGACTGATGGAAGCACTATTTATTGGGGACTCCTTTCATTCTGTGGACGGATCACCAAAGTCTTAAGTACTTCATGACGCAGACCAAGCTCTCCGACAAACAAATGAGGTGGGAAAATTTCCTTTCGCGATTTCATTTTCATATTGCTCACATTGCTGGCAAGCATAATCAAGTAGCTGATGCACTCTCAAGACGGCCGAGAGTGAATGCGGTTTCCATAGCAACTCACAATGATCTATCTTCAATGATAGATGAGTACGCTATTGATACCGATTTTAGAGATGTGATTTCAGCCCTTGCATTAGGGAAGAAAGAAGAACCATTTACTTTACAAGATGGTTATCTTCTCTATGGCCATAGACTATGCGTTACTAACTCACTACGTGAGAAAGTAATGTATGAATCTCATGCTCCACCTTATGCGGGGCATAGAGGGATTCAGTCTACCTTAAAGGGAATTGAAACATATTTCTATTGGCCTACCATGAAAGTGAACATACAAGAGTATGTTTCTAAATGTGTGGTATGCCAAAAGACAAAATTTGATAGAGGGAAGCAACTTGGATTGCTTCAACCCTTGCCAATCCCTAATTCACCATGGGAGAGCATATCCATGGATTTGATCTTTGGATTGCCTAAGTCTATCCATGGGAATACGGGAATATGGACGATAGTAGACAGGTTCAGTAAACAAGCTCATTTTATACCTGTCAAAAATACTATCAAAGCCCATCAAATGGCAACCCTCTTCATTTCACAAATTTTCAAGTACCATGGCTTGCCAATGTCCATAGTGTCGGATAGAGATCCTAGAATGACCAGTAATTTCTGGAAGGGTCTCTTTGAGAATTTAGGTACAAGGCTAAACTTCTCTTCGGCCTATCATCCACAAACGGATGGCCAAGGTGAAATAGCTAACCTAACAATTCTTGATCTACTAAAAGCCTATGTAACGGAAGTAGATCAAAGATCCCAATGGGAGAAGTACTTACCCTTAGTGGAGTATGCTTACAATAACACTGTACATACTTCCATGGGAAAAGCACCTTTTGAGGTAATTGAGGGAAGATAAAAAAGTCCCTTGCTACTTAAAGTACATGGGAAGATCTTCGCTGCAGATGAGTATAGCCGAGACCTACAAGAATTTTTTCAAAAGATTAAGGATGCTATCTTTATCTCACAGCAAAGGCAAAAGGCTGCTGCTGACAAGCACAAAAGAGCCCAAGCCTTTAAAGAAAACGATTGGGTCTTGTTAAAGTTTTCCAAGGCTCGATTAAGGCACACGACGGGCAAGAATCCTACGGGCCACCAAAAGTACTATGGTAAACTAGCAAAAAGGTACTATGGTCCCTTCCAGATTCTTAGGCCAATCAATGAGATGGCCTATCAACTCAAGTTGCCCAATCATTGGCTCATACACAATGATTTCCATGTGAGCCTATTAAAGCCTGACAAAGGAGAGCCACCTCAAGAACCAACTATTGAAGACCCACCGGAGATCAAGGACCAAGAGGAGGTGCTGCAGCCCGAGTCCATTCTCCGACATGAAGACAAGGTATTAAGAGGCGGTAAGATTATCCGACGATATCTTATTAAGTTTAAGAATTATCCTTTTGAAGATGCTAGATGGATGCAAGGCATACAATTAAAGGATAACCTAAACCTTGTCAATGCTTACAATGCTTCCCAAGAGTAAGCAAATGTATAAAATGTTAAAAATGAACAAAGTTTTTGTCTTATAAGACTCTCTTTTTCTTTATTGTGCACAAAATTTAAGTAGTATGCATGCTTAGATCAAGTTTGTGGAGACGACGTCTCCCAAACACCAAGTAGAGCTTGTCACTCTACTATGGAAGGTTGATAGGACTAATGTGCAAACATGCTTGCGGAAGCCTCAGGCTCTCGAGCCCCAAATGGACTAGTCATCCATTGTGGCATGATGTCATAGGGTAACATAGGGATCCTCTACCCGCTAAGAAAAAGACTGATGAATATGATTTATCTTGTCTACACCATAGTCGAGGACGACTATGATTTCAAGAGAGAGGTAATGTCATAATAATCAATATCTAATTCTCCTAAATGATTTTCTCATATTAAACTGATCATTTAATGTGGGGAAGTGCCAGGGGAGAAAAAGCTAGAATATTGGTTAAGCTAGCAGACCGGCCATAGTAGGGATCCAAAGGAGGGAAAATAGGGATCCAAAAGGGGGGCCATCTCCAAAAGAGCCATGTGCAACAATGGGCTAAAAAGACCCTAAGGTTCAGCCCATTAAGACTTCCAAAATGCTAAGGTTCCAAAATTCAAAGGTTATGTCCAAAGGTCAACCCTAGGGAAATTGGATGCTTTGTGTGTGACCAAAAAAGTCTTTGAATATCCCTACATTGGAGGGGGCGAGCCTAGCAAGTAGGGGATGAGAGAGAAGGCCACACACACACACACACACACACAAGCTCCCTTTACACAAAGGGAATGAGGGACACATGTCAGCTCCCTAGGCCCTATGCCCACAAGGTGTACCCAATTCCAATTGGATGACCCTTGAAGTGGACCAATGAAAATTAGGCTAGAGTAAATTTAGCCTAATTAATTTTAAAACACTTAATAAAAATAACCAATGAAAATTAAGTCTCCTGGATGATTATTGGACATCCTGTGAAGGGGTCCAATAGGAATTGAGCAGCCCAATGGGCTACTTAATTCCTATTGGTAAGAATGGGGAAAGGTCCAATGGGGATTTAATTCATTTAAATCAATTAAGTTTAATTGATTAAGCTCTCACAAAAGGGGAAAGGGGGACACATGTCAGAAGGATATCACTTATGCTGCTTAATAGCCATTGGCTTGATTGGGGAGGTCCAATGGGGAGCCTGCAAGAGCAAATAGCAAGAGGGCTCGCCCAAGAGAGAGAGGGGGCTGATTTTTGCAAGGCATTATCACACACACACTCACACAATCTCATGTGTGAAGAAAGAGAAGACTATCTCTTCCCAAGCTTTAATGGAGAGCTCATCACCTACTCCAAGCTTGTGAGATAGAAGCCTACATCGACACACTCTTGGCTTGTGGATGCAAATCCAACCAAGAGCCAAGCTTCAATGCATGCTCATCTCCTCTACCAAGCTAATTACTAAGCTAAAGCTATGCTAATATGAGTGATTATGTGAGGAGATGTACATCTTTCTCGTAAGATACTCCTTCTTTCTCTCAATCTACTCTCATACCCTGCTAGCTCTCACCATCTTCGAAGGTGTGTGAGGTCTTGGGTCTGAGAACGGGGATAATTAAAGTTGTGTTTGCTAAGTGTTTTTCTTAGTGCATGAAGCTTTCATCTTCATTGCGCTAGCTAGTCTTGAAGGAACACAAAGAATTGTATTGTACAATGTCTCTCTTGATGGGAGAAACCATAATACAAAGCCTGTTGGAGGCGGAACCGGATCCATGCAAATCCGGTCCTCAACTGTTGTCAATAGCTTAATTTCTCTCTCTTTTGAAAGTATTGTTGATGCTATCTAACTAGGTGTTATGCTTTTTGTTGCTCTCTCCACCCAAGCACTCTTGAAATTCTCATTAGGAATCTATTCTAATGAAATGCCCACTATGTTCATGCTAATTTCCGCTACACACAAGTTATTAGGCCATTAAATGTTACAATTCTAATCGTTTCTCTACTCATAGAGTTGGAACTAAAAAATCTATGGGTAATATAGCGTTTAGTCCAAATACCATGTTGTATGGTGTTGCTCCGATTGATGTTTTATAAGCTACCCAGTATGCCCATAGTGTTGAGTGTAAGTGTTGATCCCAGTCTGTCCTTGACTTTGATACAATTTTAGTCAAAACAGTGCATAGTGTTTTATTTGTGGCCTCAGCTTGTCCATTTGCTTGTGGATGATATGGAGCAGATTTTCTATGTATGACCATGAATTCCTCTAACAGGTATTCAATGACTTCATTAAGAAAATGTGTTCCTCGATCATTGACAATTTCTATTGGTAATCCGTATTGTACAAAGACGTTCTCATACAAAAATTTTGCAGTGGTTCTTACGTCTGCTTTTTGTGTTGCTTTGGTTTCAACCCATTTTGTGAGATAGTCCATAGCCACAATGATATATTGGGTATGGGTGCGATATGCAGGGGGTGAAATAGGCTCCACAAAATCAATTCCCCATTTTGCAAATTCCTGTGTTCCCATCACTGGCCGTAGTGGCATCTCATCTCTCTTTATCGGCACCTTAGTGCACTGACATGCGTCACAACGCTTTACAAACTCCTCATCATCCATGTGCAATGTAGGCCACCATATTCATGCGGTTAAGACAATTTTTGCCATCTTATCGCCTGAAAAATGGCCTCCACTTATTCCTCCATGTGCGTGTTCTAGAATCAGCAGGTATTCACTTTCACTTGCACAGATTCTAAGCTGATTGTCCTTTCCTCTCTTGTACAGTTGATTTCCAATTAAATTAAAGTCTCGAGCTTCCAACTCTATAGCCCTTTTTCGCGCTTTTGTTATGTTTTCAGGAAATGTCCTTGTTGCTAAGAAATCAATGATATATTGACTTCATGTAGGTGCAATGGTTACCTGAAACAATGTCGCGTGATCCACCGGTCGTTTGGCACTTCATATAGTACAATTGTTAACATAAGCATGTGTGTCAGCATACATAGTTGGCCAATAGACTCCTAAGTGTTTCAATGTTTGGTGTGTTTTCATTGTTGAACAATGAAATGCACAATCTTGGATGTGTGCTTCTTCAAGATAACACTCGAATTCCTCTGGATTTATACATAATCATAGAATTTGGTCCGAGCCTAGATGGTACAGTCGTCTTGCAATCAACTGAAAATTTTTTGTTTGTCGAAATGTTTGTTGTTTGGATCTGTCTTCCTTGTTATCAAATCTACCTCCAAAGGAAAGAATGCTAACAATTTCCTGAGACCATTTGGGTATCATTTCAATATTGAAAAGATAAGCGCATCAGATATGTCATCATCTACTCCTTCAAGAGCTTCTCCGTTTTGTAGCCTTGAAAGATGATCCGCCCGTAGATGAGTTTTACCCTTTTTTACTACCACTGTGAAGTCAAACTCTAGCAATATAATAAACCAGCGTACAATTCTCCCAGTATTGCATGGTTTATTTACTAGATACAAAAGAGCTTGATGATCTGTGAAGAACACAATTTTTTTTTGCAAGCAAGTAATTCTGAAATTTCTTTACACCATAAATCATTCCTAATCCCTCTCTTTCAGTGGTGGTGTAGTTCTTTTCTGCACTATTTAGGTGTCGGCTTCCATAACTAACGAGGAAATCCATTGTTTCTTCTCCAGGTTGAGCCAGAATACTCCCAATTGCGTATGTAGATGCATCAATGTGAACATGGAATATCTTTTCCCAATCTGGTGCTTTAAGTATAGGTGCTGATACAAGGTTTTCCTTAAGCTTTTGGAATGAATTTTCACACTCCTCAGTCCAGTCGAAACTGACTAATAAGCGATATAGAGGTTGTGCAATGACCGCATGCATATATATGAATCTTCGATAGTATCCGCAGTGTCCGATGAAGGATTGTACTTTTTTGGCATTAGTAGGCCTGGGAAAGTCTACTATGACTCTAATTTTGTGTAGGTCAGTGGTTATGCCATTTCTTGAGACAAAATGTTCTAAGATGCGGCCTTGCCTTACCATAAAGATGCACTTTTCCGGGTTGAGACAGATTTGATATGTTATGCACTTCTCAAATACCTTTTGTAAATGGTCAATATGTTCTTCTCGTATAAGAGAGTGGACACAGAGATCATCCATATATATTTCTAAGAATATTCTCAGGTATTCTTTGAACGCATAAGTCATTAACCTTTGGAAGGTAGCTGGGGCATTGGTTAGGCCAAAAGGCATAAATCTATACGTATATATTCCCCACTCTGTGGCAAATGCTGTTTTGTGTTGATCCTCGATTGCAATTGCCAATTGGTTATACCCCGAAAACCCATCTAAAAAGGAATAAACCCGTTTTCTCGCCACCCTCTCAAGCACATGTTTTGTGATCGGCAAGGGATAATTATTATTGTGGCTGCGTTCACTTTTTTGAGGTTCACACACACACACACACACACACACACACACACACACACACACACACACACACACACACACACACACACACACACACACACACACACACACACACACACACATAGCTTTCCGTTCTTTTTGGGGACAACCACAATGGGTGACACCCAATCTGTATGCTCGATTACATAGATGAATTCAGCATCCATCAGCTTGTCAATCTCCTCTTTGATTCGTTTAGCGAATGTGTCATTATATGTGTAAGGACGCTGTTTGCTAGGTTTGGCATCTGATTTCAAAGGAATTGTATGTTGGCATATCGATGGATCAACTCCTTTGAGGTCTTTGTAGGACCATGCAAACACATATTTATACTTCTTGAGAAGTTGTGTTAGCCTTTCTTCTTCTTTAGGCTCTAAATCAGTTGCTATATAGACAGGCTAAGGCTCTTTGCCTAGCACAGCGAGGTCTATCCGTTTTGCATTTCCGGCCCATCGTAAGATTGCTGGTTTATTCTTTCCCTTATTGGTGGTGTCATTATGATTTTTCTGTCTTGGATGGTGAATTTTCGATAGTGGGATGGTACATTCATGTTTCCTTTTTCTGAATTCTCCTTACCATCACTTTCTCCCTCAGTAGTCCATACCTCTCGTAACGACCTTTTTAGCTCTTTGTATTTCTTTTTACGCTCCATTTTTTGTCCACTCTGGATCTTTTGCCTTTTCTTGTTTTGATTGTTGAGATTTTCTTGATTTTGTTTCTGTTTTAGTCTTCTGTGCTTGTTTTATATTCTCATGTATCTTTTCCCTTCGAACTCTTGAGAATATTCCTGATATTTGGTCTTTTACAAAATCCTCTGCCTTGACAAGCATTAGATAGTGAGTTTTATCTTTTATCCTGGGCATCAGGTTCTCTCTAATTTTGTTTTCTGCTCTTTTTTTTCTATAGCGTTCCTGGCATCTAGGGTGTTGATTTGCAAAATCATAAAACTTGTTATTCGCAGTTGTCTCCCAACACTCGTTATCTGCATCGTTACTTAATTCCAGATGCTCTGAGGAGTTATAAAACTCTTCTTGTTCTGGTGAGTCTACATTCTCATCTCCTGCTGGTATAAGGCTTACCATGTAATCGGGTAGCACATCATAGCCATCCTTATCGTAAAATTTTATCGTTTGGCTATCTGCAATGGTACAGACATCCAATGTTGCTAGTATGTGTTCCCATTCCAGAGGTTCTAAGGCATCTTCGGGAAAAGGTTCCGGAATGTAATCCTTGTCCTCAATAGCTCTTTCTAAGATGCATTCCTCTTTTTTTAAGCTTCCACAATGTGAAGCTCCACACATCCATAGCTCTTTTTTCTGCCCTAACCATGCTGGGAGTTCGGACCCTGCCAATGTAGCTGAATCAAACTCTTCCACTGGTTTCTGGTTCACATCCTTGTAACTATGGTCTTTTAGGTGTATTTTGGTTGTAGTCTCCCCATGTCTGAGGTATATGTGGTCGTAACCCCAATCCTGGACCATCTTTAATTGTCTCATGAATGGTCTTCCCAAGATAATCTCGTAATTGTTCTTTTTGTCGAAATCAACTATTGCAAATGTATGCTCATACTCGATTCCGCAAGAGGTGACAATTACTTTTTCTAAGTCCTAGAGGCTTTTCCATGAACCCATCTGCCAGTTGCAATTTCATTTTGGTAGCTCTCAAAGCCGGTTTTTCCCATTTTTTCCAGATTTCTTTGGTGGCGATAGCGACTCCCGCTCCACTGTCAAGAATAGCTTTGGATACTAATCCTTGAAATTCTATTGGTATTGTGGTATTTCCATCTTCTCCCTCGCAATATTCTCCAACCTTGTTTAAAGGTACTGGCCTAGTGTTTAGTTGAGTCTTGTCCAATTCTCTGATCCCTTCTTGAAGCTTCAAGGTAGGGTCTTTTACTCTAAATTTTTCTAAGCATTTGTCTATGGTGGTCCACATGTTTGGTCGTAACCTTAGGAGTTCGGCTAACGTGATTGTGCATGCCACAGGGGTGGACAATAACTCAATCAACCCTTGTGAATCCATCACTCTGTTGGAAGAAAGTCTTTGAGATGGATTGCTCTCACCTCAGACTTAGCTTCATACTCCCCTAGGTAAGAGGGTAGAGTTTTTAGTGAGTTTGGTTGGCTGTGCCCCGAACTAATTGAACCCTGGTCTCCCCCTTGTGAATGCATATCCAAGTTCATTTGTGATCTTGCCTCAAACTCTTCAGTGGGAGGTAAGATCTCATTTTTCTCCTTTCTCGTGCTATTTATTTGGTGGTTCACCCTGTTAGCTTCATTTGCTTCCCGGATTTGCTTCCACAGGTCATCTAGGCTGTTATAATTTTGATCCATTTCTACCAATGTTTTAGGCTGGAAACCATTAATTATCTCATCTGTTGTATTTGGCACTATGATAGGTTCTCTCCTAGACTCAGAGGTAGTCATGAGTCTCTCCTTCGTGTCTACTTGTTTCTCTAGAGTTGGTTTGATAGGGGTTGGAGCTGGTACCTCGTGCCAACTTGCAGGTTTACCAAGCGGATTTTCTATCAAGGATTGGGTTGTTTCAATCATCTTTCGACACATTTCCAACCTCTATTTTTCTATTTTTGCATATGGATAAGTCATCCATCTTTGCTCTTGGGTTTGGTTGTTTTTGAGTCTGGATTCGTATGCTTTTAAAAGTGCGTCCAGCTGCTCAGTTACTTTTTCTACCAGCACTGATCCTCCTGATCCTGCACTTCGGGGTTCCTTTACTTCCTTGGGCCCTATTGTTGCCGCAGTGTGTGAGCTTAAACTAGTTAGATCCTCTAACCGCTCTAATCTATCCTTTGTGTGTTTTAACTCCTCGGATAGAGCCGTTTGCTCTTGTTCTCTCCTGGCTTTCATACGCGCTTTTATAGCTTTCCAAGTGCTTCTCTGATATTTCATTTCTGCACTTGGGGCATTGGTCTTGGGCTCTTCAATTATGGGTTCATTTGTCATTCGTTGAGCTTGGGCTCGTGTCACTGCCTGAATAGGTATTACTGTCTCGTTTTTTGACCCTCCAGTGGAAGGCATTGCTTCTAGCATGTTCAAAGTAGTTTTTGCTTCTTTGCTCGGGTTTTTAGGACAATCAGAATCAAGTGAGTAATTCCACACTCTGTGCAATACGCGTTGACTCTAATGATTTCATCATGAGGACAGTCTCTTAGCCAATGGTCTCCGCCACACTTGTAGCAGGGTCCCTTAGGCTGTTGAGGTGATCCTTGAGTTCCTCTCTGCTGGTACGCATACCTCTACCCGCCCATGCCTCCGTTGGCTATGAACAACAGTGTTCGTTCATTCAAGCTGTATCTTCCTTCTCCTACTACCTGTGCAGCTCTTGGTGGTCCTGTACTTCCAATAATACTCCAAGGTTCTGGCGTTGGGAGTTCTTCTGATGGATAATAGACATGGTTTGCTGCATATCCATTGGAATCTTCGTAATATGCATGCATCGGTACCAAAGCCTTCTCTTCTGGTTCGTTTATTGTTGCTATGTATCTTATGCCGACCGGTCATAATCCTGGGTAGGGGTGGTTGTTGCCCCAATACTGGTTGTGGTCTTTCAACACCTACAGGTCCTGGTAGGTTGCCTGCTTGATACCTAGGCATCGGTGGAAGTTAAGGAGATGCTACCTGAGCTTAGGGAGCATAAGGTTGCTCTCTCACATATCCCTTGTTATAATAACATTCCTCCGTCACATGGTTTGTCCATTTTTGTTCAATAGCACACCACTTCGGCTGTTTAGCCTGAGGCTTGGCATACATATTAATTTTTTTTAGCACTTCCTCCACAAGTTGCTCTCGGCTTACAACTACTTCTCCTTTTGGTGCTGTCTTAGCGGACTTGCTTCCACTTTGTTGTGAGGACGAATCGTCATCAAGATCCTTGAATTCACCCTCCTTGTAGACCGCACAATTGTCTACAAGGGAAAGAGCCTCCTTAGTTAACTCATTTAAAGTTGTGCTCCTCTTCATATGTAAGTCCTTTTGGAGATCTGCGTTCCTTAGTCCTTGAATAAATATAAGCATAAGTCTGGACTGAGTTGGCAGTTCTTCCACAGGGCAGAACTTCACATATCTTTTTAGGGCTGCCTTTCGCACAGATTCCACTTCTTTCTATTTGAATTTATGGATTGGTGAGACTGTATTATGAGCTATCCCCCTTTGTGAGAATTCCTCAATAAACACGTCAAAAACCTCCTCCATAGACTCGAAATCTCTACGCTCCACAGAGTCAAACCAAGTACCAGCATCCTCTTCTAGGGTAAGTCCAAACCCTGCAAACTGAGTAGGGAAGTCCAACACTTCTTTAGCTCTAATTACATGCACAAAGGCTACTACATGATCCCTAGGATCTCTGTTTCCCGTGTATTTCTTGTTTACCCATTTTTGCACTTGGGAAGGTCTAATTCTATGATGGTCTACAAATCTCATCATTGGTTCTCCTCGTCCTACTCGATATACCTCCTCTAGCCTTTGGTAGTGGGAGGGTTCCTCTCCCATAGGTGCCCCTAAGCCATAATTTCTGATGGTTCTTGCAAGAGGTGCTTCATCTCTTCTAACTTGTTCTATGGGTTGTCTTCCAGGCTCTGTCGACTCTTGAGTTTTTGGCTTACTCCTGCCTTGATACTGTGAATAGAGTGGTGGTTCTTGTAAATCTCTTAGCCCTCTTGCGGTTGGATAACCGTCTCTATTTCGGTTTTGTTCTAATGTTGCACTTTGTTGGTTAGAATGTGATGTTGTCTCGTACTCTTCTGAAAATGGGTTTGTTGACATGCTAGGGGTATAGGTGGACCTTGGTACTTCTTCGGGGGCATATGTTGATGTTTCTAGAACTGTCGCCTTTCCTACCTCCTCTGGGAGAAGTCATTTATATTCTCGCCCGTACCTGTCAACAAAAATGATTCTTTGCGTCGAAAATAAGAGACTAATCCCTCGCTCTCATGCTTGTAAATTCCCACATTCTCATTATAGGTAGAGACCCTGGTTGTTTTTTTATCATACATAAAAAGAGCTCCAGGTCGATCAATTTTTGGAGGTGGCTCTTGAGCCTCTGAGACCATTTTTCCTTTTGCCACATTATCTTCATATCTGTTGTAATCCTCAGGGTTACTAACTATCAGATAGTGGTTCCCCTTTTCGTCTCGGAATCTATCTCCATCATCATAGACTTGAATTATCTCCAGTCTCTGAGAAGGTCTTTCTTCTATACAAATACACTTGCGTCCCCGATAGTCAGAATAAACTAGGGCTCCCCTAGAGTTTGTTCCTTCTAAGAAGATTATAGTGAACTTGGCATCGTTCAAAGGGTTTTGGGAGGTACTTCCTCCTAGCATTGGTCCTTCAACAGAGAAACCTCATGGCTGTTGACTACCCATCATGAAGAAGGACTTATTTGATGAAGTGTCAGTATCACTACCCTCCTCAATGATCGGTGCTAATGGATCTAGCCTTGCCTGAGTTACACTCTCCTTAGTGGACACTAAGCTACCCTGATCACCTGCCACCTTTTGGTCTCTAGGAATGTGTCTTCCTGATCTTAAATTCATCAAACTTAGCAATGCAATTTATCCCAACCACTCACCTGGAAAGGGATCAGTTTCCGCAAAACTTCTTGCTTTGCCGCTAAATATACCTGTACACAAGTGTTTAATTTTGGCAATCGAATCAAAGCATTTAACCGTATAGGTGGTCTTAGTAATGATTGGTATAACTGGAGGGTTAACCTCAACCACTACTGTACTCTATACACATCGGATGTTCTTGATTAGGTCTGCTAATCTGGAACTGTACACCACCCAAGTGTTTATCAATCTAGAGGTAAAGTCTTAATTCCATCTTTGCTTCGTCAAAAGGTCAAACAAGGTCCAATTTCACTTGTGAAAGAAGTTCTGGAACTCTTAAGTCAATTGGAACATCTCTCTATGTCCATAGTCAGATTTTGACTTCAAGAAGACCCTATAGACATCCTACGCGTAGCATGTCTACTTGCTCTGTTTTGGATGAAATTTTCACTATAGATTCCCCTTGATGTGCTGAGTCCACAGTCGTTCTCACTTTTTGATTTGGACACCTTTAAGCTGGTCAACTGATTAGAAATCTGTTCCAGCAGCTTGATGTTGATCTGACCAGTCAAATCAACTCCAATTTGGACCAAAATTGACTAGGAGGCTTGCCTAAGGCTATACAACAGCTTGCTATGTCCACAGTCAGATTTTGACTTCAATATCATGCCTTAGACATACTACGTGTAGCATGTCTAATTGCTCAAAATTGCTCCAACTTCAAACCACAGACTCCTCTTAAGGTGCTGATCACTCTGGTATGCTCACAATTAGATTTGGAGTGCTAAATCATTGTGAACACATCCTACGTGTAGGATGTCTAAGTGCTCTGTTTGACTCCAGACTTGAACCACAGCTTCCCCTTGATGTCTGCAACCCAATGCTATGCTTAGATTTTAGTTTGGATTTCAAAAGACCCCAAATTTAGCTATTCTACCCTTTATCAGTAAAAAATGCTAAAGTCTGCTTAAAACCCAATTTTCTCACCCAATTGAGATGAAGCCTTTCTCATGTACTCAACAAATCATGTAGATCATGCTCATGAAGACATCCTATGGTTTTGGTCATTAATAATGCCTTGGGTCCAATTTGGGTAAGATGTTTGGCAAATTCCGTCTTTTGGACTTATCCTGTCAAGATATGGTCAAATTCTCCCTTCCAAGTGAATATAGGGTAATTGCTACCTTCTAAACACACTGGTCAACTCAGGTATTCAAAATTCTCACCAGAACACCCTGTAGACATCCTATGCGTAGGATGTCTACTGCTCCTTTTCTTAGACTAAAGTGCTAATTTGCCTTCCCTATGCTCTCAGAAAGTGCCAATATGCCTTACAAGTGCAAAAATATGCAAATTTCTCTCAATTTAAACCTTTTTTGAACTTTTACATTTTCTGAGTCCGCCTTTTAGCTTTTGGGCAATCCAATAAGGGGAAAACACTCAAGTCTATATGTTACTAGGGTGAAACCCACCCTCTAAACACACAAGTGACCTCAGTTTCCCCAAATTCCTTGCGAAATCCCTCCTGGAGACATGCTATGCGTAGGATGTCTACTGTCTTAAAATTTAACTTTTTTTTGACAGAAGTACTCCCTATGCTCTGCAGCTCTCTCATAAATACTCACAGAAACTTTTGAATTTCAATTCAGCTTCTAAACACTCTTTTCCGTCTTTTACAACTCTTTCATGACCCTAACAACAAATATAACATGCATGAAGTGCTCCAGATCATAAATCATGATGTCCTACTTACCCTACTCCTACTCATCATATGAGATGGTGATTTTGGTGTCTCGGTTGCTTCCTGGCCTCCCCGGACTCTCAAGCCATCCTTTCACCGCCTCTACCACTCCAACTCCTACTCTCTCCACCACAACTTAACTAATACCTAAAACTACCTAAGTCAGAAGATCTAGGCCAAACACTCGCTCCCTAGACTCCTCCTAAAACCTAGAGAGTTCACCACCCTCTGATCCTATCTAAATGTAAAATAAGACTCTGGCAAGCCAGAGAATCCCTATCCTCAAGGACTAGTCTCGGTCACCTACCTAGGTTTTTGTCCCCGGAAGCGGCGCCAATGTTGGCGGATACATCGCGACGGACGTCAGCACAGCGAGAACTCACCTAACAAGATTTGTCAGCTAAGGACGAAGCTCGACCCGTAGGTGCGTGGAAGCAAGCATAGGGTGTCAACCTACACTCGATTGACTATTGACTACTTCCTACAGAGGTCTCTACCCAATGTCTAAGTTACAACCTTCAAGAGTACACAACAAGAGATTTCCTACAACACTTTCAAGAGCCAAATACCCATCAAACGTTCTCGAAACGCTACGGAACTTGAAGGAAACCCTATTAACACCAATAGGTCGCTCTCCCTAAGGTCCGTGACCCAAAAAACCAACCCTAAACACCGAGTGCAAAATCACGTAGGATGTCTGACAGGTTTTTGCAGGTTGTCGTTTCTGAAAACTAAAGTGCCTAATGTGTAGCTCTACTCATTGCGAACACGTGAATATGCTGAAATGCAAAAACAGACAACCTATGCTCACCGAATCACCAGATATAGCTCGTGGATCTATCTCACAAAACCGGGCCATTCACCTGCAATGTAGGTGTTGGCGCGTAGCTCTCTTCAGGGGCAACATGCTGCACTTCTCCACACTTGATTCCGACCACCAGTGCGCACATAGTGTCAAGATAAACTCTCACTCTCTCTCGTATACAGAGTACGCTCAACTCACACAGACAAAACTTCTAAAAATGACAAAAGGTTTTTTGCATTAAGGTCAAAAGTGGTATAAATACCTTACAATCTCAAACCCTAATGTTCCAATTTAACCATTTACTAAGTCTAAATGACAAAAATGGGATACAATTTGGAAGCTTCTGCAAGCCCCACTATTTACAAAGGTGAAATGACGGTTTCTTTTCAATTAAGGAATGATTACAAAGGAAATTAGTATCCTGTCGGGCAATCATTCTCCGTTGGGTGTATCCAGCCGCTAACAGTTTCTTGGAAGATGTCTTCCGTTTTCAACCAGTTTTACTTTTCCTAATTCCTTACTCCCTCTTTTATGTATGCAATGTTAATACTTAAAGAATTATTCATCTTAAATTATAATGAAGACCCACTTGGGACTAATCGGGCATTTGCTGCAGTGCTAGGGCCTAAATGCTTTCATCAGGAGGCATACTACTAGGCTCGGTCTCGCCGTCGTGCGGTGCTCTAGCCCTATTGGGAAATTGCCCTCTTTATCAGATTGAGGATTTTCTCGGGTCCTCTTTTGGTGACATGACTTCTATCCTTATAAAAAGGACGTCTATTTATTAGGTAAATCATCAAAAACTTGACGTTACCTTCGTATTGAATCTAGTTCCTCCTTTTTTTCCCAGCTAAGGTTAAATTTGTAGTTATAAATGGCAATTTCTTGATCTAGTATTTCTTATTTGCTTATATAGTTAATATGATTTTAGCTTAACTTTATTAAGGGTTTTTTAAGCTCCCTTAATTTTCTTATAAATTTTTTCATCTTTTTTCTAAATTTTCCTTCTTTATTAAGCCTAACATTTGCTTAGTTTTAGCTAAATATGTATTAGATTTATTATCTCCTAAAGATTGAATTTCCTCAGCTTTCTATCAATGGTTTCTACTTTCAATAATTTTCCTAAAACAATTTAACAATAATTTTTCTTTATCCTAATTAAATTTTAGCTTGAAATAAGGTTTTTAATCTAAATTATAATTACTTAAAATAACTAAATAATGTTGATATAATTATCTTACTTAGATGATTCCTAACTTTGATAATTACCTTGTAATTATCCAAGTTAGTTATCTAATTTTTTCTTTTAACTTAGAGCTAAAATCATTCTATTTTGGCTTAAGTAATTAGCTAAACTAACTCTTTGGTGATAAGCTAAGTATCTTGTCTTAAAAATGATGTTTACTATCTTTGATAATTATGTTATAATTATTTATGCTAATTAGCTAATTTCCTTCTTTAATTTACAGCTAAAATTAGTCAATTTTAGTTTTATTTAATAGCTATATTATTTTTTTGCTAATGAGATAACTTTTAAATGATGTTTACTAATTTTTTAGAATTATCTTATAATTATCTAAGTTGATTAGCTAATTTCTTCCTTTAATTTATAGAAAAATTAGTCAATTTTAATTTGATTAAATAGTTGGATTAATTTTTTGTTAATGAGATAATTATCACGTCTTCATATTGATGGTTACTAAGTCTGATAATTATCTTACAATTATCTAACTTGATTAGCTAATTCTCCCTTTAATTTATAGCTAAAATTAGTCACTTTTAGCTTAATTAAATAGCTGAATTAATTTTCTATTAATGAGATAATTATCACAAATTAGTAATGATGCTTATTTTTTCTGTTTTAATAAATATTTGGGAAAATATTAAGGGTTATAATGAAAAGTCCTAAGCTTTAATGATTACTAAAAACATCCAAATTTTTTATATTTAAAGTGCAGTGAATCTTTCAGAGAGGACAACGGTGTTAGTTTTTACCCAAATTCAATTATGAGAGTTCCTAGCTATAGGTTTGTTGTGCTTAAGATTATAAAAATACCAATTTTAACTGCTTTCAAGATAGTGTTTTACTTGTTTGTACGCAATGCTTTCTCCTAAGGCTTTGAGTTCATTTCCCGCAGCTAGAAAGGTGGAAACCTTACAATAGTCCAACAGAAAGCAAAATGTCTATAAAGCGTGAGGGTGATGTACTTCTCATTGTCGTTCTCTATGTGTATGATTTGCTGATCATTGGACCAAATGAGAAACATATTGCTGAATTTAAGGCTGATTTGAATGCTACTTTCAAGATGAAAGATTTGGGGTTGTTGCATCAATACTTGGGCATACAGTTTAAGCAGTGTGATGGTGGTATTGCCTTGAGTCAAACAAGTTAGATAGAGACATTGGTATGTAAGTTTGGACTTGAGGGTTGAAAACCTATTGCCACTCCCATGGAAATAGGTTTGAGATTGAGTCTTCATGATGTTGGTGATTGTGTTGATGGCACTCTTTACCAAACTGTTGTTAGCTACGTTATTTATGTATGCAACACGGGGCCGGATGTTGAGTTTGTGGTATCACAGGTCAACAGATTTATGCATAGTCCATGGTCTAAGCATTGGAAAGATGTCAAGAGGATTTTTTGCTACTTTAGTGGCACTTTACATCTTGGCTTGTTTTATCCCAAGGGAGGATCACTGCCACCAAATTTACATGGATGGTTGTTTTGACACATGAATGTCCACAAGTGGCTTTTGTTTCATGCTCCGCAGTTCATGCATATCATGGTTGAGCAAGAAGCAACCTACTATGGTACTTCCAGTTGTGAGACTGAGTATAGGGTAGTCTTCATAGCTACGATTGTGTATGTATGGCTCAGATGCCTTATGGTGGCTGATTTGGGTGTTGGAAAGGACACAACCAACACTATCTACACTGATAGTCAGAGTGCATTGGCAGTTGTGAGAAAGCCAATTTTTCATGCTCACAAAAATCACATTGATGTGCATTAGCACTATGTCATGGAGCTCTTCGCAGGAGAGATCAGCTTGGTTTATGTGCCAACAGAGGACAACCTTGCACATCTTTTCACAAAGGCATTGTCTCTTGAGAAGTTTGAAGCTTTCCACAAAGCTTTGTTCTTACTCCCCTTCGTGGAGTGATCATGTCCTCAGAGGGCATTGCACTTTCCTATACTCTATGTGCCAGCTCTCGTTCATCGCATCACTCCTAGGGGAGATTTTTGTTACCATATACATGTGGTAGTGATGTGTGTGAACACACTTAGGATGGCCCGGGCATTTTTTCTCTCTCTATAAGTTTATTTCCCCTGTACATTGCATATACGCCCATCACTCTAGGGCTATCTATTTTTCCATTGCACACTAAGTAATACACTCTCTATTGTGTGCCTTGAGCTTCCTTCATCTTCCTCAAGCTGTGTGTGTGTTCTTGCAACCCTAATTCTAACATATTTAAAGGATACTAAAGTTCAATTTTAGAACCTTTCATATCTTCATCTTCGAGTGCAAGTGGTTGCAAATGTGTCTAGATGGCATAGGAATGGAAATTATGCGTGGACTCTAGTGTGCGTCACATGAAAAGGCATGACAACTTAGTTTTTCCTCAAAATTGTGAGCAACTGAGTGATTATCTTCTTTCCCTTTATTTGTTTGTACCATAATACCAAAGTCACTCCCTTTGAACCTATGTTCTACAAGTCATTTATATCCCATCAATCCACCAACCAAAAGTTTGGTTTGTAGTTCCAATAACATCTCAAGGAAGAACCATTTTTTCCATTAATGGAATGGAGACCATCTTTGACCCTCTTCCACCTATTACTTTGGATGCGGAGGAGACAGAGGAGAAAGAGATCAATAAATCAAGTCCCACTGTTACCAATCCTAGCAAGGAGGATGATTTTCATGATAATGATGATGAGATGGAAGATGGAGAATTCAAAGATGATGAAGCCAACACATCTACAAATGACGATTCAATTTCTTTCTTTGTTGATTTAGGAGCCATGGATTTAGATCTAGATGATGCTACTTATAGAGACCTTTTTGATGATGATTCATAAACATTTTGTATATTTTAATCTATGGAATGTTTTTGCCGTGTCACCCATTCATCGCTCTCTCTCTCTCTAATTATATCAAGCATGCTAATTTAAGTTAATCAAGTGGGTGTGATTAATTCAATGATCAAATATCTATCATTTTTTGGTATAATTTTTTTTAATGAAAAATACTAAATGGTCTATAATTATTTTTAGAAAATAGAAAGAAGTACTCAAATTTCAATATTTTAGCTTCAAAGCATTGTGTGATAATGCTAGAGATAATAACAGTGGTTATAGCCTCTATCTCGCTCTCTGACACACATATACACATCCACCTTAACACATTTTCTTTTGTTGTTGATTTGAAGAGTTATGACTACAAGTGGAGCCAATGTTTTGTGTTGTGCACAGTGCAAGAGTGCTCCCGCTATTGAAGACTGCTTTGAAGAAGAGCTCTTTTATTGTGCTCCTTACTCAACATCTCTTGACAGCAAGAGAGCTTGTCAACACATCTTTGTAAAGCCCTTTCAGAATATGTGATGAATGCAAGAATGCACTCCCTTGGGCGACATGCATGTGGTGTTCAAGAGAAGAATGCAATCCTTTTTTGTTTCATGCAGAGTTGTCCACATCATGCCACAATGCGTGTCCTACTTGTGGGCCATCATTCGTGATAGAGCAACAAGATGCCTTGTGCAAGCTAATCTATCCTTATGATCATCATTTCACGTCTCAATACCATTTTTTTGGTCTATTTTTATGAAAAATATCATGTTCTTTAAAAAAAATTTAAAATTACCCAAATTTGAGTATTTTAGCACCAAAGCAGGTGTAATGGAATTGGTTAACGGTTATTCAATAGAGCTGGAAAATGGAAAAAGGCATGCTTGGTTTATGGTCTGTGCAAAAGGATAGCAAGTTCATTTGATAGTTTTATATTGAAGAGCTATGGTCACTTTATGTGTAGGCGGACAATTTGTAGTCATTTTGTTACCATATATATGTGGTAGTGATGTGTGTGAACACACTTAGGACCACCAAGGCATTTTTTCCCTAACTAGGAGGTTTTTTTCTATACATCCATCACTCTAAGGATATTTTATCTTTCCATTGCACACTAATTAATACACGATCTGTTCTGTGCCTTGAGCTTCCTTCATCTTCTCCAAGCTGTGTGATTTTCCCTGCAACACTATTTACAACAATTGGTATCAGAGTAGTTTGCATCTTCTTGGGCTTAATCATTAGTAGCTCCAACACATGCCTGCTCACTTTCTGTGATCTTGTGAGCTTTGGTGAGCATCACTAGGTTAAAAAATACTTTCGCTGAGCTCGTAGAGCTTGATCTATCAAATTTTTAATTTGGACTCATTTTGGCCTTCGTTTCCACTACAGGCAGTACTGCCTAGGCTATTTCGTCGTTTAGTGTAGAATTTTTGTCAATGTTGTTTTTTGCATAATAGGTCCCTTACAGTCTTCTATGGTTTGTGCTATATAGCACATGTTGTTCCCGCTTTGTTTCTCCTCTTTTTGGGTAGTTTTCACATCAGGTGTAGGCATTCACCATGGCTGACAACAACACAGATGTGTTCAAGATGTTTTCTACTGATGGATGGGACAATTACCCTATATGGGCTAACATGATGTAGCATTTCCTTGTGTCAAAGGACGTTTGGAATATTGTTCAGGACATTGATGTACATCCTAGTTCTGAGGATGTAGGCAATGTTGAGGATGTTGCAAGTTTTTAGACTAGCTATCGGCCGTAAAAAATGGATCATTGATAAGTATAGAACTTACCCCTCATGTCTCGTGTGAGACAGTGATGAAAACAGGTGACTGTGGACTCTGAAAAATACGCACGAAGAGGGTCGAAAGGCTCTCTCTCCAAAGGTAACAAGTGAAAATGAGGTGATTTTAGCCTACCTTGGGTATCTATACCCGGACTTCCCGAACATATTTTCCCCAGATTCCCTTGTTAGTCCTACTAGGCTATGAAATCTATGTTAGACTCAAAAAATTCCCCAATTGGATTCCTATAGCTCATTCTACAAGAATTCTGCAAAAGTACGTTTGGCCGCCTAATTTAGGCTTCCCGCTTCCATCTGCCAAATTGATTGAAAATTTTTGTGCTTGTTTGCCTTGTATTTTTGATCACCATCATGTCTTCAGTTTTTCCATCTGAGCTTCTTTGCTATTTATTATTAATTTTGACATGTTTATTGAAAAAATAAAAGAAAATAACAAAATATGCTTAAAAAGCAAAGCAAAAATCCAATAATAAAAAAATCCATTGAAAAACACAGCTTTATTGTTTTTTGTTGGATTTCTCCATTTTTAAGTCTAATATCAAGAAAAATGATGAAAAATAAACCAAAAAGGACTATTTTTTGATGATTTTTTGATAGTATATACACTCTTTACACTCATCGGGGAGATATTGTCAGTTAAATTTCTCCTGTTGATGATTTATAAAGGTATTATTAGGTAATTTTGCAAAAAATCACACGTTAACATCAAACATTTTTCCTCCCTCTTCAAACATTGCCCTTAATTACTTAGTACTCTTCCATCCCTCCTAGATGATGTACTCCGGGACGACTGTGTGCATGGGTCGAACAATCATGTCTATGCATAGCCGCGGTTGGCTCTACCATGCTTTGAAGATCAATGCAGTTCAAACCATTATGCTGTGCAAGAGGTGGGTCTTGAGTAATTAACTCAAGAGTTTCTGATGTCAAGGCTTTCTGATGCTGTCTTCCAAAGAGCAAATCTTGTAGCTTGTGTGCTCTTTGCTTGATTGTATTATCAAGACGCTTTAACACGCTGATTTCCTGAGCTTTTGGTATCAATAATGGCTATTGTCAAGCTTTTACCCGCCATTGATATCTTGGTTTGTCTTGGCTAGAAGGGTGTGGTTGAGATTTCTGAGACTTAACTCTCCATTGCTTGATTGGTTTTCAAGTTTTTTTTTCTTCCAAACCCATTTTGTGCTAGGTTCCTTTCTCAAAGATACTCGTCTCTGTGTTTTAACCTTTGGAACCGTCTTTGGTATTATCGACGATGATGTTTTGGACACCCAAATTTGAATAGGCTTGTCCTTAAGCTGTGCTTTTGGTACTCAAATTTGCCTGACTCCTTGCATGCTACTTGTAGCATTTGCTTGTCAATAGGATGGAGAAGATTGATTACTTCGTGAGCGGTTTGTTTTGCTGGTAATTGCCTTTCCATTCCTCCTTGCTTGGTGCAATTGGAACAATGAGTTGCCCGCCTTTAGGTGATAGCTTGAGCTGGTTGGTATCCCAATCTGATACTGCCTTGTATGTCTGCATCCATGGAATTCCAAGAATCATTGTCTCATTCATGTGTTCATTTGGTAAGCATACAAACTGATGAGGACATGAACATCCATGTACTCTCACATTCAAGTTGACTACTCCCAATGTTAGTGTTGGATTCTTGTTGCATCCTTTAATAGTTGCTATTCCTGTTGTCAAAGATTGACTTGTTGCTTTCTTGTACGTGGAATAACTGACTGCATTGACTCTAGCTCCTGTATCAACCAATGCATTTGTGCTATGGTTGTTGAGTTGTACTTTGATGCAAAGGTCCATTCCATCTTTCTGCAATAAGCCCATAGAGTAGCATGGAGATTCATTTCCCAGTCTGTCCTTCTTGAACTAACCACTTTAGTCAATATCGAACTAAGAGTTTTATTCATATGCTCAACTTGTCCATTTGCTTGTGGGTGATAGGGAGCTAATTTGTTATGGATGACCATAAATTCATTAAGCAGATACTCGATTACCTCATTGAGGAAATGAGTTCCCCTATCACTGAAAATTTCTATTGGCAATCCATATCTTGTGAATACATACTCATATAAGAATGCGGCAGTGATTTTGGCATCATTCTTTTGAGTTGCTTTAGCCTTGGCCCACTTAGTCAAATAGTCCGTAGCTACAATGATATATTGAGCTTGGGTTCTATAAGGAGGTGGCTATATTGGCCCAATAAAGTCTATACCCCATTTTGCAAAAGCTCTAGCTCCCATCATTGGTCTTAAGGGCATGATGTCTACTCGTGTTGGCATTTTTGCTCGTTGACAAGCATCACCATCTTTGAACATACTCTGTGGCATTTGCAAAAAGTGTTGACCACCATATGCCTACCATTAAGATTGCTCTTGCGGTGGTCTCACTAGAAAAGTGACCTCCAGCTAATCTAGCATGTGCTTGTTCTATGATCGGAATATATTCGTCTTCAAAGATGCAAATGTTGATCCTTACCTCTCCGATACAATTGGTTTCCAATAAGAGCATAGTCTCTTGCTTCTATTTCAATTGCTCTTTGACAGCGTTTATTCATATCCTCAGAAAATTTTCGGTTTGATAAGTAAGTAACTAGATAGTTACTCCACTTAGGAACATGCAACATTTGAAACAATGTCGCATGAGGTATGGGTGTCTATTTTTGACATTGAGGACAATCCTTTATGAAAGAGCGAACATCACTCCTCATAGTTGGCCAAAGTACTTCAAATCTCAAGATCCTTTGCATAGTTTGGTCTTCCGCAAAGTGAAGTCCTACTATGGTAATATGTGCTTGAATTAGGTATTGAGTTTTCTCTTCAAGATTAATGCATAAGAGCAATATTCCATTTTGATTTCTTTTGTATAACCTACCAGCTAGTAATTGATACATAGCCAATTGCTCAATTAATCCGATTGTAATAGAAAGTGGTATTTGCGAATCCACTTGAGCTATGGTCATTAATGATACCATAATTTCCGACCATCGAGGTATCATTCCCACGGAGAACAGATAGGCATCTAGTAGATCATCGTCTACTTGTTTAGGTGGTTCCCCTAAAACAATTCTAGAAAAATGATTTGCTTTGATGAGTGGTGCTCTTTTTCACAACTACAGTGAAATCAAACTCTAGAAGAATGATGAACCATCTCACTATTCTTCCTGTGCTGCATGGCTTGTTGACCAAGTACAATAAGGCTTGGTGGTCCACAAAGAACACAAATTTGTTTGCTAATAGATAATGTCTATACTTTTTTACCGCATAGATTATTCTAATCCTTCACTTTCTGTGGTGGTATAATTATTTCCACCATGTTTGACTATTGGCTAGCATAAGAAATAGGAAAATCAGTTTTCCAATCTCCTGGTTGAGCTAGTATACACCCAATGGAAAAATTGGAAGCATCTACATGTATGTGAAATATCTTATTCCAATATGGTGCTTTCAATATTGGAGCTAAAGTGAGAGCTTGCTTAAGCTTCATTAAGAATTCTTCACACTCATCAGTCCATTCAAAGTGTGTAATCAAGCTATACATGGGTTTTGAAATTATAGCGTACATGTAAATGAACAGTCTGAAATATCCACAATGTCCCATGAAGGCTTGAACCCCCTTACTGTTGTTGGTCTAGGCGAATCAGCAGTAACATGAATTTTATCCATATTAGTAGCTATGCCATTTTTAGACACTATATGTCCAAGATTTTTTCCTTTGTCTACCCATGAATGTGCACTTTTAGGATTTAAGCAAATTCTATAAGTATACATTTTTTGAATACCTTTTTGAGATGTTCAAAATGATCAGCCCGGATTGATGAATGTACGCATAGATCATCCATTTATACTTCCAAGAATTTCCTAAGATATTCTTTAAAAGCATGACTCATCAATCTTTGAAAGGTGGTAGGAGCATTAGTTAACCCAAAAGGCATAACCCAATAGGCAAAAATACCCCATTCCGTTGAAAAAGCAGTTTTATGCTGATCTTTTGGGGTCAACCAAAAGTTGATAGTATCCCGAAAGCCATCTAAGAAGTTGTAAGATTCTTTTTCTGCAACTCGTTCTAAAACTTGCTCAGTGATTTGGAAGAGGAAAGTTGTCTCTAATAGTAGCTGCATTCACTTGATTGAGGTTGACACACACTCGTAATTTTCCATTCTTCTTGGGTACTACCACAATTGGAAACACCCAATCTGTGTATTCAATTTCATATATGAATTTGGCTTCCTTTAGTTTTTCAATCTCTTCTTTGATCTTTCTGGCAAATGTTTCATTATATGTGTATGGCCTTCGTCTACTTGGTTTTGCATCATCTCTCATGGGTATGGTATGTTGATAGATTTTTGGATCTAAGACCAAGCAAGATATCTCGGTATTCTTTTAGTAGGCTTAGTAAAAGCTCCTCTTCTTCTTCTGTTAGGTCATTTGCAATGTAGGTAGGCGTAGGATCTTCTCCTGGTTCAACCAAATCTATCTTTTTCGAGTTTTCAGGCCCTTCATAGGACTTGCCCTGTTTTCTTTGTTCTCAAACAGGTTGTTTGACTATGATTTTTCAATCTTGGAGAGTATATTTTTTGTAATGGGATGGAACACTCATTACATCTTTACCATCCTCTTCTGTGGTTTCTATTTCGGTGGTATATACTTCCTTTAGAGATTTTTTCAACTCTTGATACTTCTTTTTCCACTCAACTCGTGTCATGGTTGACCCCTTGTCCTGTTTCTTTGACTTTTCTTGAATATCCTTCCTTGTTTTTCTCGATGTTTTTGACATTTCTGGATTTTTGTTTGAAGGATATCTGCCCCAATGATTTTTTCCTTGACACAATCATGTACATCTATCTGCATCAAGAACTGTGTTCTACTGGAGAGCTGAATGTTCTTCTAGCTCATCTATTGCATCGTAGTAGAGTTTTGAAAAGACTTGTTGAGTTTTCATCAAGTCCTTGGGTTCCTCAATTTCATCTTCAATGTAGAGGGTTGAAATCATTTGGATGGGAATTATGTCATAGCCATCCTCATTGCAAAATTGAGTAGGCATAGACATATTTACACATACATCCATTGTTGCTAAAATTTGAGTCTAGTCAAATGGCTCAAACAAATGTGCTGGAAAGGGTTTAGGTACATAGGTTCGTCTGTGCAATCCCTTTCTAAGATACATTCTTCTCTTTTTGAGCTCCCATTTTTTGACGCCCCGTACATCCAAATAGGAGTGTCTCTATTTAACCAAGGTGGAAGCTTAGTTTCAGCAGAAGAGATTGAATCAAACTCTTGTATGGGCGTTTTCATGACATCTCTATAAGTGTGATCTTTTAGATTAACCCTTGTTATATATCCCACTTGCTTCAAGTACAGATAATTGTTTCCCCAATCTTGGATAAGCTGTACCTGTCGCTATGATTACACCCTTACTTCTGGTGACTACCCTCGGCACTGGCTTTGGTGCCTCTTGGTTTGTTCCTTTTGGTTTTGGAGGATTTGGACACTGAGATGCATAGTGTCCATACTTTCCACATATGTAGCAATTTAGGCTTTGTTTGGCAAAGTCTCCTCTACCTTTGCCCTTGCTAGCACCTCCCTAGTATTTGCCCATGCTGCCAGGACCACTTTCTCCAGTACTTGTGCTACATTCATTACCCTTAGTCCCACTAGAACCATTTTCCTTGACTCCCTCAAGGTTTGTCAGTCCTCGGGGGGTCACTTAATAATTATGTGACAATCACATGAGTGCAGCAAAAGGGATTATTTAATAGAATTGGGAAAAAAATTTACAGATTGAATAGGAAAAAGGTGTATTTTTTTGTGAAAAAATCACAAATAAGGAGTTTTATAAATAGTCCTTGAACGCACTTGATATACATAATTTACATAGTGACCCCCCCCCCCCCCCCCCCCCCCCCCCCCCCCCCCCCACACACACACACACACACACACACACTCACACCCTGCCCCAAGAGTTTCAATGCGGTCATTGTAAGTCCTTACCTCTCTTGAAATAATGGATCTTGATGGTGCAATTATTCAAGACATGACAATAGACCTATGATTTTTTGAGCTACACTTTGAACACCAAATTTCCATCTTCTTCACTAAAGGTCTTGTTTTGGCAATTTCAACAATATGTTTTAATATCTCTTTTATTTTCCTTGTCCAAGATGAGTCCAAGATCCTTTCTTCTTCACCTTGCCCTTATCATGTGACTCACTTTTATATGAACTCGAGATGGAACTCTCTGTAGTAGTAGATCCGCTATTACTAGGCTGTCTTTCTTATCACCCTTTCCTTTCTTAGCTTGTTGTTCCAGTTTCAAAGATTTTTGCACCAAGTCATTGAACTTCTTTTTTGGTGCTAGTACTTCTTGTTCCCTTAATTTCTTGCTTTTGAAACCATGCAAAGACCAAGCTCTCATCCTTTTTTAAGGAGGAGGTTCTTGTAATGGTCTAGTCAATTATTTGATTTGTTTAGCATAACTTTTGATTGATAGCTTCTCTTCCTTGATCCTATCTAGCTCACATAAGATATCTTCATATCCTCTAGTATCTAAATACTCTAGTTGAAAATATTTGATCAACTTATTGTATGATCTGAGTTGGCAGGCTGGATAATGGTAATAACATTTTCAAGTTTCCTCTTTCAATGTCTGTGGAAACTACTCCCCCATTCATCTTTATCTATATCTTTAAACTCTACATATTGTTCAAATGTTTGAATGTAAACATTAGGATCATACTTCTTCCCACCTTTGACCACTCGGAAGAATATTTCTATACTAGAATGCTCGGTGTGATGGGGTTTGGATTTGTGAACTAGATTCATTTCTTTAGATACTCTCTTTTTGTAGTGATCTAGGTCAGTATCCCAATCATTGTCTGTTTCAATTTTAGACATTGTATCCTCTACTTTCTTATTCACTAGTTTAGGCCCTCATCAGTGACTTTGGTTACTACCCTCAAAGTCTTCAATGTGTTTTTGGCTTCACTCGATCCATGAGATCAAGTTTTGCATTTAGGTCATTTTTATCTATTCATTTAGTAGTTGTCCCTTGTTGTGGAGGAACACCCATCTCATTGCAAGGTGATTTTTCAATTTTAGAGCCTTTCTCTAATTTCTCTTGAATTGGACAGACACAATTTGGATCATCCATGAATCTAGTAGCCGGTCTTAGACCTTGCGAAACTTTTTTTGGTGGCATCTTTGATGTCTGCTGATGGATCTAACACCAATTGGGAGATGGTTTGACTATCAAGAGAAAATTAGCTCAAGCCACTATGATTGCCAAAATGGAATGAGGTGAATACTTCTAGTCAGCTATTTGAGGTCGGTAGTTAGAGGTAGTTTATATCAAATAGTTAGAGTTCAGATTAGACCACACAGTACTTGGAAACATAAATGAACACTGAAATAGACGTTTGGAAATGAATGTTGAAAGTAAACACTAGAAATGAACATTGGAATGGGAATTGTATATTCAGATAAGACAAGTACAAGGCTGAGATAAGCTCATTATATGTTTGAACAACTGTTGCTTCAGTGGTGTTGCCATTGCATGTCTAGTTGGGTGCATTAAAAGGTATGTGTATGGTTTATAGATCTCATCAAATTTTTTTGCAGGATAGGATCATTAGCCTAGAAGCTTTGAAGATGGATAGAGAATCTGTGGTAGATTTCTTTGTGAAACAGTGGGAGAAGAGAGTTGCAAATTTCAATCACAGCATTTGCTAGAGAAGTAGATAGAGAAAGGCAATTTAGTGATAAAGTATGAGATATATCTCAACTTCACATTCAAAAATATAGAGAAAGTCAATTTAGTGATAAAGTATGAGATATATCTCAACTTTACATTCAAAAATATATTCATGAAGAAACATATGGAGTCCTACACGGTACGTCGAGTTTCTCTTAATGGTACGTACCAGTTGATGAGGATGAGTGATAGATCTCACAAACACAAGGTGAATGATGTGCATCTCAAGTTGTTTGTGTCCTGGAGGTGTTAACTAAAGGGGTTGAACAAGATCCATCTAGATCAAGAATAAGACTCTGTACATGTATATGATAGTGTTTTTTTGCTTTGTTCATAGTGTTTTCTAGTTTGCAGTTTTCAAAGTTCAAAAAACATGCTTTTCATTAACACATGAATATTTTGCAACAAAATTGGTGCCCATGGTGTATTAAGTGTTAATTGAAGGGATTGGGCAACTCATCTAAATAGGAGCTATCTACATCCAAGAATAATAATGTGTACATATGATAACATATTTTTTCTTTCCTCACAATGTTTTTTAGTTTTGCAATTTTCAAAGTTCAATAAACCTACTTTTGGTTGAACATAAATGTTGAACAAAGGGGCATAAATGATGGCACAACTAAAGTTAGTTGATACTATGAGGAGTGCAAGGCAAGGCTATGTGTGATTACAGGTATACCTAAAGTGGTAAGATAGATATGAAGCTCAGGGGAAAGCAAATGGTTATGAATGTGTATGATTTATGTGGTCTTTTGGGCCAAAAGTACTTTGCTATGGTTTCTATCAAAGGTGATTGGTCAAATGGTTCAAAATACAAAAATGGAAGTGCTAGAGTTGGTCCTCAAAGTGTTCCCCAAGTTGGTCTAAATGACTCCTCCATCAGAGCTACGGAGTGCAAGTTATGGTAGTTTCATTGTATAGGTGGTTTGCAAATCCTCAATAAATTGGACAATTTCAAATGAATTGTCAGAGTGGAGAAAAGTGGCTAGACTTGAGTGCTTGATTTATGGAACATGAAATTATTTTTGGATTGGAATTCAGAGTCTAGATCACCAAGTTATGGGCAGTTAAAGGTTTGTCACATGGGGACAAGTTCTATTCCAGTTTGGTCGCCTCGGTAAGTGTCCAATCAAGGATTTTCTTGAGCTTGCTAGGGGTTGTGGAGGTGGTGTGGGACTCATGCGTCAACCCCATAGTGGCAAGCA